>NC_079213.1:32935781-33031050 GCF_029633865.1 Lampris incognitus | reverse complement strand
CAAACCCAGACTGGTCCGTCAGACTGCCAGATAGTGAAGTGTGAGTCATCACTCCAGAGAATTGTTGCTGCTGCTCCAGAGTCCAATGGCGGTGTGCTTTACACCACTCCAGCCAATGCTTGGCATTGTGCATGGTGATCTTAGGCTTGTGTGCGGCTGCTCGGCCATGGAAACCCATTTCATGAAGCTCCAGACGAACGGCTGTTGTGTTGATGTCGTTTCCAGAGCCAGTTTGGAGCTCAGCAGTGAGTGTTGAACTGACGACAGACGATTTTTACACACTACGCTTCAGGACTGTTCTGTTGTCTTGTGTGTTCTACCACTTCACGGCTGAGCTGTCGTTGCTCGTGGATGCTTCCACTTCACAATAACAGACTTACAGTTGGTTGGGGCAGACCTAGCAGGGCAGACGTTTGACCAACCGACTTGTTGGGAAAGGTGGCCTCCTACGACAGACACGTTGAAAGTCACTGAGCTCTTTGGTATGACCCATTCTACTTCCAATGTTTGTCTATAGTGGTTGCCTGGCTGTATGCTTAATTCTATGCATCTACCAGCAATGGATGTGGCTGAAATATCCAAATCCACTCATTAGAAGTGGTATCCACATACTTATGGCCATATAGTGTGGCTCAATGCACCTGCGCCTATACTTAAAAGTGGACCGAGCCAGCAGAGGTGTAAATGTAAATTCAAGCAAAAATGGGCAAAATTGTACTGCACCATCCATCCATCCATTCATTATCCAAACTGCTTATCCTGCTCTCAGGGTCGCGGGGATGTTGGAGCCTATCCCAGCAGTCATTGGGCAGCAGGCAGGGAGACACCCTGGACAGGCCTACAGGGCACACACACACCTAGGCACAATTTAGTATGGCCGATTCACCTGACCATGTCTTTGGACTGTGGGAGGAAACCGGAGCACCCGGAGGAAACCCACGCAGACACGGAGAGAACATGCAAACTCCACACAGAGGACGAACCGAGACGACCCCCAATGTTGGACGACCCCGGGGCTCAAACCCAGAACCTTATTGCTGTGAGGCGACGGTGTGAACCACTGCGCCACCATGCCTTCCTGTACTGCACCAGCGGCTCTTTATTAACACACCGCCAGCTGCACCACTACACACATCTTGGAGCAACGGGTTCCTTTCAAGCCACAAGATTACCAAATGTACGCAGGCAGGAAAACTTGACCTGGCGGCTGACGTAACTGCCAAACAGCCTGCGTTTGCATATCTGTCGGCTCTACGCCAGGACCCGAAGAGACCAGTGTGTGTGTTTGTGAGTGTCTTGAGTCTGTCTTTGTCATGCAAGCTTAAGAAATCTGTTCTCTTGGTTCTTCTGAAAAGTTCTGTTCTTTTGGTATATGTAATAGTACTGCCTGTTACCTTGAAGACTGAAAAGATATTTGGGATTTTGTAGTTTTATATACACTCAAACTCAAACTCAAATTTCCGGTACAAATTCACGTTTGCGGCCACCCGACCCAGTACCGTCCATGCAGTGTCTTTGTCCATGTCTGCATCTAAGTTAGTCTTCGTTTGATGGCTGGGAGAGCTGGCGCTGGATCAGCTGGGAGAACTTGGTCTGCCGCGTCCTGTGGGCCCAGGGACCACAGCCCTGCCTGGAACTGTGCCCGAAGAGGTTGTAACGTCTTTGGGCACAACTCCGAAGTGAGTGTCTGGGAGTGTTGAACTGACAATGACAGGCGATTTTTACGCTCTCCGCTTTATAAAACAGTGCGTATGATCCTCACTAAAAGTGTGCATGCACACAAAAATCGAAAATGGCGTGGGGCAAAAAAAAAAAAATTTGGCAAGACAGCAGGCATTATTGCACTCAGGGACGGCTGTGATATCCCAGACCGAGGGCGGTCTGACAGGATGCGGAAGTGGGGCAGGCTAAGCTAACTGCTAGTCTAGGAGTGCAGGGAGGTGTCTCGAGGGTGTCTGGCTGGGAGAGCTGGCGTTGGATCGGCTGAGGGAGCCTGGTCTGCTGCGTCCAGTGGGCCCAGGGACCACGGCCCTGACTGGAGCTGCGCCCGAAGAGGAAACACCGAGGGCGGTCTGACAGGATGCGGAAGCAGGGCAGGCTAAGCTAACTGCTAGCTCATGCAGACCAGCAGTTCCGACAGTCATCCTGGCTGGCGTTCGTTCTCCTGGACAGTGATATTTTTTTCATTTTGTGTAGTTTAGATACATGTGTTAGTTTGGATATGTGTGTTCTTGTAGTTCTTGCGTCTTCGTCTTTGTGTTGCGGTGCTGTGGCCTGGGGAAACGATGTTTTGGTTTTTTTTTTTCATTTCATGAGCGTAAGTGCATGAAATGAAAAAATGGCAAAGTGTTTCTGATTCTGATTTTTTGGTCTAAATTAACAGTACAACACACACTGTCATGGCTTACAGTGTGTGTGTGTGTGTGTTTGTGAAACATGTGGCAGTGGGTGTGTTGGGTGTGTACAGTGCAGTGAGCTTTAGAATGTAGATTTTAGATTTTAGTTGTGATCCCTAATGGCTGTGATCCCGCCTGCTTTTAGTAGATTAAAACTTGTTTAAATGTAATGGTACCCGGTGTACTGCATGTGTGTGTGTGTGTGTGTGTGCATGTGTGCGTGTGTGTTTGTATAGGCAGACATTTATGTGTTTCTCATTGTGTTGATACCTTGTGATGTGCAAGCCTTGTGAACACAAGTTGCTCTTTGCAGGTCTGCACACAGGGGATTGTGATTTTCTATTTGTAACTTAGCAGGCTTTTGTGTGGTTTATGTGAATGACTGTGAAATCCCAAAAATACACACACACACACACACACACACAGAAATGCACAGCTGCCCTGGTCTTTATGCTGGCTAGCATAAAGACCTGGTCTTATGCATAAAGACCAGGTCTTTAGAATGTGGAGTGCTCCCAAAAAACCTTCTCTGTCTATTGTCCCTCCTCAGCTGAAGAAGCAGAAGTTGATTGGCAGCTCGAACAGCCGGTCACGTCCCCCACGTACTGTCCACTGGCTCGTTGCGACTCTGCTCCCCAGCTTGCTGCTCCCCCTCGCAGTTGGAAAGGAATCATACACCAAAAACCAAACCTGCATACCGCAGGGAATAATCAGTAAATACTACTCACAAAAAGCACCAGATCTGGTATATTTGACTCTATATTCAATCTTTTACATTCCCAAAGCATAGAATTAGGAAACAAATTGACAGCCAAAAGAAAAGAATTGGGCTACTGAAAACGCACATGGGCTACAAAATGTGGTCAGTTAGGTCTGTGTAGCTAACCAGCACTAACCATGGCTAAACCACAAGCTATCATCACATCATCACTTTAAAGGAAACAGTAGGCTACATGATATATCTGAAAATCCTCCAATTGTTTTTTTAAATGAAATACTTTAAGTTCTCTATCAACCACGAAAATACTACAGTGCATAAACCAAAAGACGGCCAACTTGGCTGAGCTAGCACATGGTTAGCTAACCACTGTAGAAACTCACCGGAGAATCTGGGTAAAAGAACGAGTAATCTTCAAGATTCGAAAACGGTGGTAATGAACTTCAGTTGGGGATGGGTAGGTTTCCACCATAAAATGTCAGCTAATGTGTTTCTTTTTCCAACTTCTATTATTGCTATTTCGTCCTCGTTATATCGTCTGTACCTTCTACAGTATATATCCTCTGGTGGACGTGGCATAGTTTTTTTTTCCTTTTTAAAAAACCAATAGCGCCCTCTAATGGGGACTGTGGAAACATGTTAGACTAGACATTGCTCCTTTCTAGGGCAGCTAAAATTATGGGGGTTACATGTTAGACTAGACATTAATCCTTTCTAGGGCAGCTAAAATTATGGGGGTTACATCCTCCCCTCCTGAATCATCATGCATCCTTGCATATGGTAAACTACTCACTAGACTGTTTCTGAGGACATTGGTTCTAACTGACTTATATGAGGAGTAGTTTCAAAGTCAAGGACTTGGGTGAATACTTGGTCTAAGCCATTTAAGATAGACTGCATGACTAAGACTAGGAGGTTCCCTAAAGTAGGGTAAGTCAACTTCTTAGGGGCTGTTCTGTGTCCGGAGGATCTCCTGAACTCACTTTCATCATCTTGGACAGAGTCATCACCTTCTGGGGCTTGAAGCCTTTTGTCATCCTTTGATTCCTCTTTTCCTTCAGATTCAAGATCCTTTACAGTTTCCGCCACAGACTGATCATCTTGACTTGTATCCGGAATTTCATCTCGGATATCCTCAGCTTCCACATTCTGATCCACAGGTAAGTATTGTACTTGATTTCTTTCCAGGATATCATCCACCTGAACTTCTTGGGACTGGAACATCGGAGCATCAGGATTAAGTGCGGACACTCCCTGCGTTTGTTCAGCACCTTCTCCCTCTTGGGTAAATCCAACCTCCAATTGGACTTCCTCTTGTGCTTGCTCTACTAGATCAGCAGATCGTCCCTCTGAACTGAACTCCTCTGGCTCCTCTTCGTATGTCTGACCATTCTCTATTTCAATAACGACTGTATCCCTCAAAGGCTGGGATTGGGGAAAATAATAGTCAACATCATCATCGTTAGTGATCATCTGCTCATACTCAGGAGTATCATCATCCACTTCAGCAGCTGGGTTATGCTGGGAGATATCTTTGTGAGGCTTCCGCTGATGGAGTTCCTCTCCTTCAGCAGTGGATGGCAGGAACCCACAAGGCAAGAGCAAGTCTCGGTGCTGCAACACCTGCTCAGGCCCTTCTGTGTTCTCTGGCACCGCAACATAAACTGGGGAGTCCTTGATCTGTTTCACAACAGTGTAGTTGGTTTGACTCCAGCGGTCAACAATTTTATGCTTCCCGCGAATCCCGACGTTCCTCACGAGGACACGGTCTCCAGTTTCCAAGAGAGATTCTCTGACTTTGTTGTCAAACCTTGATTTATTCTGATGAGCATTCTTTGCACGACATTCTGCAGCAAGCTTGTAACTTTCTTGCAGGGTCTCTTTGAGTTTTTTCACAAAGTAAGCGTGAGACATTTTGCTGTGTCCTTCAGGGTTCAAGGAGTGACTCCCTCGAACCAGTGTGTGGAAACACTCAGATGATGTTTCTCAGTATCTCAGCTACTTTTGTTCTCTTTCATGTGCTGTCTCTCTGTCTGCCCGTCTCTCTGTCTGCCCATCTCTCTGTCTCTCTGTCTGCCCATCTCTCTGTCTGCCCATCTCTCTGTCTGCTCGTCTCTCTGTCTGCTCGTCTCTCTGTCTGTCCGTCTCTCTGACACTCTGTCTCTCTGACACTCTGTCTTTCTGTCTGCCCATCTCTCTGTCTCTCTGACACTCTGTCTCCCTGTCTGCCCGTCTCTCTGTCTCTCTGACAGTGACACAAACACTCACCGGATACATACTTTACACTGACTGGATCATTTGATTATGAATAAGCATGCACACAAACACACACACACACACACACACACACACACACACACACACACACACACACACACACACACACACACACACACAGGCACTGTGTTCATTTCTCTGGGATCATCCATAATCAGTTTAGAATAATGCTCACGACCTCCAAAACACAACACAACACAGCCATTAGCACTGCTTTACTGGCCGAGTTCTGTGTGTGTGTGTGTGTGTGTGTGTGTGTGTGTCTGTGTGTGTCTGTGTGTGTGTGTGTGTGTGTGTGCACGCGCGCAGGCGTCTCTGCGGGGTCTCCTGGTGTGCTGTAAGTGGCATGTGTCCAGTCACTGCGGGTCTGTGTGTGTTTGTGCCGTTTGTCACCCACGCAATGACTATTTATATCCCGCGCATCGTGTGTCCTCCTCTGTGTGCGGCGGTGTGTGTTGTGCGTCTGTGATCAGGTTACGGTGTGTGTAAGTAGACTCTCTTCCTCTTTGTTCTGGCTGATAATTTTAGACAGACGGCCACTGAAACTTTCAGCAGGGGCATCAGGTGCATGCCCGTCTTTTCCAGTGCAACACACACACAAACACACACACACACACACACACACAAAGGGGGCATCTTTTGTCATCTCATCTGTCTCTTTCCTACTGAAGACTGACCCACTATCCTGTCACTGCACCCTACCAAATGTCAGAACCATGTCCTTCGTCATCCGGCTCGTTCCAGAGGCTTTTCTGCTTTATCAGATGTAACGGCGAAGCGGGACAGCGAGGATAAGAGGGGTAGATATGTGACTACGATTTAAACCCTTGACTTTATAAGTACATCGTCTGCATTATAGTCTGCTGTCCCACTAAGTCCTAATTTGTCCCGTCAGTAAATCCCCATTAACAATGAGTGCTGTAAAACCAGCCTCCGCCCTGCATCTGTGTTGCTTCAGATTCTGCACATGGTCCAGGGAGGTTTTTCTGTCTGACTTCAGGGATTTCATTTGGGATGTGTTTGTACTGTTTCCACTACCGGTGTGGGAAGATGGCGCCTCAAATTCAAATTTGCGGCGGCCTCACCCGGTACTGGTGTTGGAAGATGGCTTCGCGAATTCTCGTTTGCGGCAGCCTCACCCAGTACCGTCCATGCAGTGTCTTTGTCCACGTCTGCCTCTAACTTTGTGTCTTGGTTTGATGGTTGGGAGAGCTGGTGCTGGATCAGTTGGGAGAGATTGGTCTGCTGCGTCATGTGGGCCCAGGGACCACGGCCCAAAGAGGTAACACTGAGGGCGGTCTGGCAGGGCGCAGAAGCGGGGCAGGCTAAGCTAACTGCTAGCCCATGCAGACCGGCAGTTCCGATAACACCGAAGGTGGTCTGGCAGTGGCCTCGCCTAGCCTTGACCGTGTTTTTAGTGTCGTTGTGTGGAGTGCGGGGAGGTGTGTTGAAGGTGTCTGGCTGGGAGATCTGATGCTGGATCAGCTGAGGGAGCCTGGTTTGCTGCATCCTGTGGGCCCAAGGATCACAGCCCTGACCGGAGCTGTGCCCGAAGAAGAAACACAGAGGGCAGACTGACAGGACGGGCAGGCTAAGCTAGCTGCTAGCCCATGCAGACCGGCAGTTCCGACAGTTATCCTGGCTGGGCGTTCGTTCTCCTGGACAGTGATTTTTTTGTTTTTTTGTTTAGTTTAAATATATGTGTTAGTTTGGATATGTGTGTTCTTGTGGTTCTTGTAGGTTGGATGTGTGTTTTTGTCTTTGTGTTGCACTGCTGTGGGAAACCATGTTTTCTTGCACTGACTGATTGACATGCAGATCTACTTTCTTTTGGTCAGGACACAGCGCTACATCCATGTTTCCATCTGTTTTCTTCATTGTCATAACGGAATATGAACGGATTTTCCAACCCTGCTTGATTGAATGAATGTTGAACTTTTTTTCCATACAGATCCATATTTTGTGGATGAAGGGACCGACTGATTAAGAGATTAGTGAGGGATTGCATGAAATGATTGATTGGTCGACTAATCAATTAATTGGTTAGTTGATGGGATTGGAACCAGTTCCAAATTTCCAAGAATCTGATATTTGTTCAAAAAAAAAAACAAAAGTGAGTTTTAAAGCCATTCATTTAACCCTAAAAGCGTAGTTTCTGCGACATTTACCAAACAAGAGAAATCCACAAGCATTACAAAGTTTACAAAAACGTGTTGGCGAACTGCCAGGACCTGCCCAGCTGAGCAGCTTCATGACTGGTGATGTTGTGTGTCAGCACGAGGGCCGTGTATTGCTGAGAATCTGGCGATACGATACGTATCACGATACAGGGTTACGATTCAACCTATCGCGATATAGTGTGATACTGTAAGAGAGGCGATATATTGTGGTTTCATAGGCCTGTGTTCTTTGTGCTTGTGCTACTTCCTGTCACAGTTTACGTTGTTGGGTTGTAGTGGAAGAGTCAAACGACTGAAGATAAATGACAACACAGTTATCTAGCGGTCGTGGGTTACACACAACACAACATGTTTGTCACGAACCTTTACATGTAAACAATTAAAAATCGATATCGTGGTTTTGAGAATTGATACAGTATCACAAAAGATAATATCGCCATACTCGAGGGTATGGATATTGTCTTACACCCCTAGTCAGCACAGCATGTAGACTGTTTCCTGGACACAGCAAAGCACTTTAAAGTGTGACTAAAGGGAACAGTGGTACATTAAATATGCAATCACAGTAGTAGAACAACCAACTAGTGTATTACTTCTCAGTAATAACCGCAGCAAACAGTTAAAACTTGGAACTATGGTAAATGGTAAATAGACTGCATTTATTTATTTATTTCTCCCCCCTTTTCTCCCAAATTGTACTTGGACAATTACCCTATTTTCCGAGCCGTCCCAGTCGCTGCTCCACCCCCTCTGCAGATCCGGGGGGGGGGGGCTGCAGACTACCGCATGCGTCCTCCGATACATGTGGAGTCACCAGCTGCTTCTTTTCACCTGACAGTGAGGAGTTTCGCCAGGGGGACGTAGCACGTGGGAAGAGCATTCTATTCCCCCCCCCCCCCCAAACAGAGGAGGCGCTAGTGCCGCGACCAGGACACATACCCACATCCGGCTTCCTACCCGCAAACACGACCAATTGTGTCTGTAGGGACGCCCGACCAACCCGGAGGTAACACGGGGATTCGAACCGGCGATCCCCGTGTTGGTGGGCAAAGGACGAGACCGCCACCCAGACGCCCCTATGGACTGCATTTACATAGTGCTTTTCAAGCTGCAGCGGCCACTCAACATGATTTATGTTAACACTGACTGTATATGTAGGTGGTATATTTTAATATAATAAAATTAGAATTGTAAAGAATTATAGTATCTAGGTTCAGTAATGTAAGTGTTATGTTTCTGAGGGGATGACCATGGCTCTAAACAACCACTTTTGTGTCTTCCTAAAATAATATTAAAATCAGAATCATATTTTGACAAGTTCTGGATTTGATCATTTTAACTGGAACGTGAATCTGAAATGGAAAAATCCAAATGATGCTCGATTCTGTTGGTTGGTGAGGAGGGGATAATTGGTTCGAAGAAATAGCTAGAGATTGCTAGAAAGAGGAGGAAGGCACAGAGAAAAAGGGAAGTAGGGAGAGAGTGAAAAGGAGTGAGAGAAAGGAGACTGATGACAGAGGGGAGGAGAAAACCAGGGATCAACGAGAGCTGCTGAGTCATCCTCTATCTGAAAGAACAAATCTCTCTCCATCTGTCACACACTTTCTCTCTCTCTCTCTCTCTCTCTCTCTCTCTCTCTCTCTCTCTCTCTCTCTCTCTCTCTCTCTCTCTCTCTCTCTCTCTCTCTCTCTCTCTCTCTGTCACTCTCACACACACAAACTCTCTCCCTCGCTTTCTCTTTTTCTCACTCACACAATCTCTCTCTCTCTCTCTCTCTCTCTCTGAGCGGAAGTGGGAGAGAGTGGACGGATAGTGTTGCTTTGGTGTGAGTTTCTGTGGCAGTAGCCTCTGAATTTCTATCTACCAGGGCCTGCAATGAATCTGCCTCCTTCAATGACAAAATTCAGAATATTGGACAGGCAGTCAGTGCCTATGTATTTGGAACAGGGCATGTGTTGTCCCTGTGTCCACCTAAAATCAATTCAAATAGCCTGACACAATTTGATCACATCAACCATAAACAAATTGGAGGACATTTTACAACATCTGAAATCCTCCTCCTTCTGCCTTGATATTCTGCCAACAGGCTTTTTCAGAAATGTTTCTAATTGCATGGCCTCCAGTCTTCTACAAATTTTCAACACATCTCTTCTCTCAGGTCTGTCCCCGTAGGCCCTCAGAACTCTACTCATCAAGCCACTCTTAAGAAAGAATAATCTAGACTCTTCACTAATGAACAATACAGGCCCATATCAAACCTCATGTTTCTAAGTAAAATCATTGAAAAAGCTGCTTTACAGCAGCTCAAAATCTTTTTGGCACTAAACAACAGTTTTGTTATCTTCCAGTCAGGATTTCGAGCACAGCACAGCACTCAGATTGCTCTTGTTAAGGTCTTTAATGACATGTGCTTAAACACAGACAGTGGCAGAATCTCAGTCCTGGTATTATTGGATCTTGTTACCGCATTTGACACAGTCGACTACAGCGTATTACTAGACCAATTAGAAAACTGGGTGGGACTTTCTGGCACAGCACTAAACTGGTTTGATTCCTACTTAAAGGACAGGGACTACTTTGTGTCAATAGGTAAATAAAAATCTGAGCATACAAAAATGACCTGTGGAGTTCCCCAAGGCTCCATTCTAGAGCTGCTTCTGTTTAAGAGCTATATGTTTCCAGTAGTTCAGAGTATGGAAAACAACAAAATATGTTACCATAATTATGCAGACAACACGCAGATTTACATAACCATATCATCAGGGGACGCTAATCCCATTGCAAGTACTGTTTAAAGTGCACTGAACAAATCAATAATTGGATGTCTCAGAATTTTCTTCAGTTAAACAACGGTAAAACTGAAGTAATTGTCTTTGGAGCCAAGGAAGAATGATTAGAAGTCAGTGCTCAGCTACAATTGGTAATGTTAAAAACCATTAACCAAGCCAAAAATCTTGGTGTAGTCATGGACTCAGACCTGAATTTAGATAGCCACATTAAAACAATTATAAAGTCAGCCTACTATCACCTGAAGAATATATCATTAAAGGATTTATGTCTCAGCAGGATTTGGAAAAATTTGTCTGTGCATTTATCTTCAGTTGACTCGACTACTGCAACGGTGTCTTTGCAGGTTTCTCTAAAAAATTGATCAAACAGCTACAGCTGATTCAGAACGCTGCTGCTTGAGTTCTCACTAAGACCAAAAAAGTGGATCATAGCACTCCAGTTCTTAGATCGTTACGCTGGCTTTGTGTCCATCAGAGAATTGATTTTAAAACTCTGCTCTTGGTTTATAAAGCACCGAATGATTTAGGGCCGAAAATACATGTTTGATCTTCTGCTATACTATGAACCGTCCAGACCTCACAGATCATCTTGGGCAGGTCTGCTTTCGGTCCCCAGAGTCAAAACTAAACATGGAGAGCCAGCATTCAGTTTTTATGCACCACATATCTGGAACAAACTCCCAGAAAGCTGCAGGTCTGATGCAACTCTCGGTTCTTTTAAATTTAGGTTGAAGACTTTCCTGTTTGCCGCTGCCTTTTATTAAATAAAACTTGAAGCTTTTGATAATCACCTTGCACTGCACTGTAAAGTTTACTCTTTTTATTTGTTTTTAAATGTCTTTTATTGCCTTATATTGCTTTTCTTAAAGCCCTTTATGTTTTATGTAAAGCACTTGTAATCAGGAGTGTAATGAATCGGCACCGGGCCCTAATGCAAGATGGTCAAAGTGGGCCCTATAGTAATAGGTCGGCTCACCATAACACGCACCTCTAAACACAGATGAAAACATAACGGTGACGGCGCACCAACACATACGCCTATAAAAACATTATGGTGACAGCGCACCAACACATAGGCCTACATATACATAATGGTGACAGCGCACCAACACGTCTATAAGCACCGCACATTGACAAGTCAAATGAATAATAAATAAGTTCTACTTACATCATAGGCTATCGTATAGTCTCGTCACATAATCGAATTGAGACTTGACATTGGGCAACAACAACAACATGCATGCAGTATTACCCAGCAGTCATCACATATTATGTGTAAAATTCTGACAAATATACCAAAATAAGAAGCACTCATTCATTTAATTGAATAGTTTTAGTTTATTTATGGTGTTTCATAGTTTATAGATTGCTACAGACTACTTTATGTAAAAACCATAACGAAGAATGCCTTTTTGCGGGTATATGTGGCTAGGTCCATGGGCCCATTCACCTCCATGGGTGGGGCCTAGTGCAGCAGCGCTGCCTGCCTTGGCCATATTCGGCCGTGCAGGGCGGGCCCCAAATCATCGCGGGCCCCTATGCAGCTGCATACCCTGCATATTATATATGGTAGTTACGCCCCTGCTTGTAACTGCCTTGATGCTGCGTAGCTCTGTATAAATACATTTGCCTGCTATGGCTTTATTCAGTACATGTATTCTTTTGGTTTGGGTCATAGAATGTTCACATCGACGGGATTGAGTGCCAAGATCTTATGTGGTGTAGAAGCATCATATCAACTTGATCAGCTTCTGATTTCTCTGAATTTGTTTCACAAGTAGCTCAATCGGCCGTACTAAAATTGTCCCTAGGTGTGAATTGTAAAGCGCTTTGAGCGGCTGTTGAAGCTAGAAAAGCGCTATATAAAATGCAGCTTGATTGATTGGTTGCCTTGCCTTACACCCATTTCTGCTTCTAGAAAAAAATATTTAGATCATCAGAAGATAGCTTTTACAGACTTGATTTTACATATAGCTAATGTTTAAAATATAAATGCACACTCTTGAATTTCATTGTAGGATGGGCAAAAACGACTTTTTATGTTAGCTGGGAAAAAAGAATTGAAGATTCTGTAGCCTGTGATGTTGTTTACCGGGATGGTCAAGGCCAGGATAATGATAGATTTTAATTATTACAGTGCAGTGAAGGATCTAGACACATTTACAGCCATCTGGTGTTAGAGAGGGGTGCAGTGTTCCACCGTAGAGGATGAGCTGACTTTTGCTGCAGAGCTCAGTTAAAAGGGGTCTTTATCTATTTTCTCTTTGTTGTTGTATATTTTGGAGCTCTCATTGAATGATTATTTTTGGGGTATGTTAGAGATGCACGTTAAATACTCGTTTGTAAGTTGACAATTTTGATTCAAATAGTGGTTTACAATTCAGCTCTCTCTCTCTCTCTCTCTGTTTCTCTCTCTCTCGCTCCATCTCCTCTCTGTCTGTGCTGTTGGCAGTCTCTGCTCCATGCTGTGACTAGGCCTGCTGATCTGAGCCAGACTACGATTTGCTACGTGTCATGAACTCTGCCAGGAAGAAGAGCTCACTGAAATAAATCCCAATAAGTTGTCAAAGTTGTTTTTCATGTGCTATCCCTGATAGCACATGAAAAACACCTGCAGCTGTTCCTGGTCCTTTCTGCATCTCTTGGGAATTTCTTTTCTTCTTCTGGCTGCCAAGTGACGCATCGTGACCCCTGCTGGCAGCCGGTAAAGCTGCAGCTTAGCAGAATCTCCAGTACTCTGATCTACTCTAGATACTGTTAAGAAAACACATCCTCATTCTCTCCACTAAGCTGTGTTTCCAATGGTGGAAATGAAGCTTGTGCACAATGCATTCTGGTACATGTAGGCACTGTGGGAAAGACTCTGTTAGCAGCAAAACACCAGTTTCTTCATCAGTATAGTCCACAGTGAAGAACTTTGACTGTTTGTCGTGTATGAAACACTAATACTGTTCTAAAGCTGTTTAAGTAAATAACTGGAAAGTGCACACGGCAGACTTATGACAGTAACGTAGTATATTTATTCTTACGCTGTAACAACCTAGCTATCCCGAGTAGAGCGGAGTACCAAGAGAGCGCCCTGGTGGCGATTCTGCCTTATATACTCTTCAGGAACAACCAATAGCTGACCTCCACCTCATTCAGCACCAATCACATTTGAATGTGCACATTCAAAACCAACCAACCCACACTGGTTAATATTCTGTGTTGGGAACACCACAGCTCCTCCCCTGTAAATTCAAACTTCTTTTTTTTTCTAGGATTCTAACATAACCTTTTTGCTCTTAAGCTCATAACCATGTACAGTATTTCTTCAACAGTAACCATACATTACATTACAGATTTCTTTTCTCTTTTTTTTTCAATAACCAATGTGCATGTCAGTCACAAGTTCAGTCTATCAGGAGGACGTCTGTCTCTCACAGGACGAGTGTTCCTTTCCACAACTGGCGGTGGTGGTTCTACAGGTCGTTCTTCCACAACCTGTGGTTCAGGATGTTCTGACACATCAGTGTCTGCATTGAATTCATCAATCTCCCAAGAAGCTCCATCACAAGAGTCCATTTGAGTCTGATCTGGATTTCCCTTGACACCCAACATCTGGTTCACATGTCTTTTCACACAATTTCCATTTACTTCAACACTGTATGTGACAGGACCCAACACTTCACTTATAACTCCGTTCAACCATTTCTCCCCTCCCCTGTAATTTTTTACCATCACGTTTTGACCCACCTTAAAAGACCTAACACGGGGAAGATTTGGTTCAGAGTCGGTCTGCATTCTCTGAGAGAACTTTGGTTTGATAAGACACAACCTGGTTCGCACCTGTCTTCTCAGAAATAGCTCAGCTGGGGTCTTTCCTGTCTTAGTATGGGGTGTTTTTCTGTACCCAATGAGAAAATTTGCTACACAGTGCTCAAGCGTCATACCACCAATGGCTCTATTCTTTGCAAGGGATTTCTTAAGATTTTGGACCAATCTTTCAGCTAAACCATTACTTGCAGGATGGTATGCAGGTGACTTGATGTGTTTTACTCCATTTTTAGTCAAAAATGACTCAAACTCTTGCGATACGAACTGAGGTCCGTTATCAGTTACAACCTCTTTGGGCAACCCATAAGCTGCAAATAAATTTCTCATTGCTTCAATTGTCTTAGATGAAGTAGTAGTGGTCATGGGAACTATCTCTGGCCATCTAGCATAGGCATCCATCACTACTAAAAACATCTGCTTGTGGTCCTCAGCAAAATCAAGATGTACTCTTTCCCATGGACTCGAAGACCATTTCCATGTATGTATCGGTGCGGTAGCAGGCATACTATGCTGCTGCTGACAAATAGTACACTGATTCACTTCACGTTCAATACTGTCATCTAATGTAGGCCACCAGAATAAACTTCTGGCGAGGGACTTCCTTTTAACTATTCCCCAGTGGTGCTCATATAATTCCGACAATAGCCTGTCTCTTAGTTTATCAGGCACTACCACACGCTAACCCCATAATAAACAATCATCCTCAATGCTAAGCTCTAATTTTCTCTGAAAATAAGGCTTCAGTGACTCATCCTGTACATGTTTAGGCCATCCAGTTAATACCAACTGTTTAACCACTCTTAACACAGGATCTCTGTCTGTTTCTTTGGCTATTTCTCTAGCAGTAAGAGGTAAGTCTTCCAGGTAAGACACTCTGTAAATTGGGTTTGACACCACATCTACATCAGGCTTCACAGGTAATCTTGATAAAGCATCAGCATTGCTATGCTGCTCTGACTTCTTGTACTGGATTTCGTATGTATACGCTGCCAAAATTAGAGCCCACCTTTGTAATCTAGCGGTGGCCAGTGTTGGCACACCTGTTTTAGGCCCCCGAATTTTCAACAGTGGCTTGTGGTCTTAACAAGAATTTCCTTCCATAAAGATACTCATGGAATTTCATAACTCCAAAAAAAAGACCCAGTGCCTCTTTTTCCAGTTGAGAGTAATTCTGTTCTGTTTTAGTTAACATTCTGGATGCAAATGCGATAGGTCTCTCAATTCCATCTTTCATTTTGTGGCTGATTACAGCACCAACTCCATAAGGAGAAGCATCACATGCTAGTATGATATGTAACTCTGCATCAAAATGTACTAACAATTTATCTGACTAAAGAGACTTCTTTGCACTATCAAATGCACTTTGACATTTCTCTGACCATTCCCAGGTTCCATCTTTATGCAGCAATGCTGTCATTGGATGAATCAGAGTAGATAGATTAGGGATAAACTTCCCATAGTAGTTTAACAGAGCTAAGAATGACCTGAGTTCAGTTACATTTTTCGGAACTGGAGCCCTCTGAATAGCATCTGTCTTTTCCTTCATTGGATGTATGCCCCTGGCATCAATGACATGCCCTAAGTATGAAACGCTGTTCTGCATGAATGCACACTTCTCTCTTTTAACCCTGAGATTGTAAGTTTCAAGTCTACTAAGCACCTCTTCCAAGTTAGTCAGGTGCCTTTCTGCATCTTTTCCAGTAATTAAGATGTCATCTAAATAACAGATGACCCCTTCTATGCCCTGAGGAGCCTGATCCATAATCTTTTGAAAAATAGCAGGGGCGCTAGCAACACCGTAGGGTAACCTATTGTAGTGATACAACCCTCTGTGTGTGTTGATAGTTAGGTAATGTCTTGAATTGTCCTCTAACAGAACTTGCTGATAAGCCTGCGACAAGTCTAATTTGGTAAACTGCTGACCTCCTGCTAGTTTAGCAAATAAATCTTGGGTTTTGGGTAGTGGATACTGTTCCACATTCAACCATGGATTGATGGTGACCTTGTAGTCTCCACATATTCTCACACTATCATCCTTTTTAGGCACACAAACTATTGGAGCTGCCCACTTACTGTAATTAATGGGTGAGAAGACACCTTCAGCTTCCAATTTTGCCAGTTCTCTCTCTACGGCTTCTCTTAATGCATAAGGCACGTTTCTAGGCTTACAGAACTTGGGCACTGCATCTGGAACTAAATGTAGTCTGGCTTCAATACCTTTTAACTTGCCTAGCTCAGGTTTGAACACTGATGCATGTCTGGCACACACATCATCCACTGTATCAGGAGCCACTCTGTTAACTCTTGACCAGTCTAGCTTTAATTGACTTATCCAGTCTCTGCCCATTAATGCAGGACCTCTTCCTTTCACGACTAGTAGTTCTAGCTTTTCTGAGCGTTCCTTGCATTTCACCTTTGCTGCGAATTTTCCTATCAACGGCAATGATTCCTCACTGTAGGTTTTCAGCACACAATTTGCAGGACTAAGTTTCACATCTTTAAACCTGCGTTTAAGTAGAGTTTCAGATATCGCTGACACGGCTGCGCCAGTGTCTACCTCCATTTTCACCCTTGTACCATTTACACTGACATACACATAGTAGGGTTTCACAATGTCACCTTTACCCGTGTCCATTGCAAAAAGTTCGGCCCCTCCACTGTCCAATGTCTGACCAGTGTCAATGTTCTGTACAGTATCCACCATGCACCTTGTCGGCACACAGCAGTCATCTCTGGCACTGCAGAGCTGAGGCTGGATAGGATCTCCATCTGCCCGAAGACTGTGAGCGTTGCTCTGGTCCACGTGCTGGGGAGCGTTGCAACCAAGTCTTCCCTGCTGCTTGATTGCGCTGGAATTTGTACATGCCCCGTGCTTGAGAGCGTGGCAACATTCCAAATGCCTGGTCCCTTTCGATGCCTTGCCATAGCTTCCTTCTTTAGGTGAACGGCATGCTTTTGCGATGTGTCCCTTTTTCTTGCACTGCTGACACTCTGCGTCCTTGAACCTGCATTCATCCGGTCTGTGGCCTTTTCCATTGCAGTGATAGCAGGGCTTTCCATTAGCTGTAGACTTTACCGTAGCCTCTCAATGTTTTAGGTTAGCCTTCTTTTCTACCACATTAGCTTTATAGCCTTTCTGTGCAAACTGTTACGCACTGTTGCCTTTTGTTACCTCAAAAGAAAGCGCCATTTCAACTGCGAGCTGTAACGTTAAGTCTTTTGTGTGAGCAGCATTGAGTAACCGATCTCTTAGCTCACTGCTCTTAACTCCACAGACAAACCTATCACGCAGTGCTTCATCTAAAAATGTTCCAAATTTGCATGTGGCTGCTAACTTTCTCAAACTTGCAATGTACTCACTTATTGTTTCGTTTTCCTTTTGGTTTCTTCCATGAAACTTGCATCTCTCGGCAAAAAAGTTGGTTTTCGGGATGTAGTGCTTTTCTAGCATTCCCACCAGTACTTCATATGTTTTACCCGATGGCTTATCTGGTGCACACAAATCCATCAGCAAGCTATGTGCCCTTTTTCCTACTACCGTAAGAAATACCGCTTTGGTTTTCTCATCTCGAGTGTCCAATCCATTTGCTGCGAAGTACTGCTCTAACCACTGGCGATAACTATCAAAACTTTCCTCACTTTCCTCGAAGTGGAAATCTTCTGGCTTACCGAATGCCATCTTCTGTTCGACGGTCCTTTCCCTCACCGAACGTCTCCCTGGTTGTTCATCGTTTACTTCTGCCTCGCTGGAGCTGCTTGACATGCTAACTCTGTGACTTCCAACTTAAACATCCCATCCTTGTCGCCAAACTGTCGTGTATGAAACACTAATACTGTTCTAAAACTGTTTAAGTAAATAACTGGAAAGTGCACACGGCAGACTTATGACAGTAACGTAGTATATTTATTCTTACGCTTTAACAACCTAGCTATCCCGAGTAGAGCGGAGTACCAAGAGAGCGCCCTGGTGGCGATTCTGCCTTATATACTCTTCAGGAACAACCAATAGCTGACCTCCACCTCATTCAGCACCAATCACATTTGAATGTGCACATTCAAAACCAACCAACCCACACTGGTTAATATTCTGTGTTGGGAACACCACATTGATGATGAAAAATGTCTTGTTTGCTCTTTCTCATCTTTAGGAAAGCGATCTCCCGTTCTGGCCTCCAGCACTGGGGCCCCTCTCAGGCCTGTCTGCCCCTTGCTACCAATGGCCCCTCGAAGGAGCTCCGCACCTCCGTGGACTGGACGGTCAGCCACACATACACACACACACACACACACACACACACACACACACACACACACACACACACACACACACACACACACACACACACACACACACACACATTCCTGCTTTTTGCTTTATCTAGACATATACACATGTGGATGTGCAGGTACTCTACAAAACTTAATGTTTCCCAAGTGCCAGGTGCAAGTGGTTCAAATATTGTCCATGTAATTTTACCATGTGGTACATGTAGAGCATTGCACATGGGGACATTATGTCTATCTATCTAGCTAGCTAGCTAGCTAGCTAGCTGTCTGTCTGTCTGTCTGTCTAGTTGTAACTCTCTAGCTTCCACGTTGGAAGGGAAACACTCGTGTACTTGTCATTCTCTCTGACTTGCAAAGTGCACAGCATTTAAATTGTTATGTAAAGAAATCTGTTAGGTTAAACATCCATCAGGCATCCAAGTAGTATAGCGGCCTATTCCGTTGCCTGCCAACATGGGGCTCGCCGGTTCGAATCCCCGTGTTACCTCTGGCTTGGTCGGGCGTCCCTACAGACACAATTGGCCATATCTACAGGTAGGAAGCCGGATGTGGGTATGTGTCTTGGTCACTGCACTAGCACCTCCTGTGGTCGGTCAGGGTGCCTGTTTGGGGGGGAGGGGGAACTGGGGGGGAATAGCGTGATCCTCCCACATGCTACATCCACCTGGTGAAACTCCTCACTGTCAGGTGAAAAGAAGCGGCCGGTGACTCCACGTGTTGGAGGAGGCATGTGGTAGTCTGCAGCCCTCCCCGGATCGGCAGAGGGGGTGGAGCAGCGACCGGGACAGCTGAGGAGAGTGGGGTAATTGGACGGGTACAGTTGAGGAGAAAAATAGGGGGGGGTTAAACATCCATCCATCCATCCATCCATTATCCAAGCCGCTGATCCCTGAAGCCTATCCCAGCGGTCACTGGGCAGCAGGCGGGAAGACACCCTGGACAGGCCGCCAGTCCATCACAGGGCCAACACATTCACACCTAGGGACAATTTAGTATAGCCGATTCACCTGACCTACATGTCTTTGGAGTGTGGGGTGAAACAGGAGCACCCGGAGGAAACCCACGCAGACACGGGAAGAACATGCAAACTCCACACAGAGGACGACCCGGGACGACCCCCAAGGTTGGACTACCCTGGGGTTCAAACCCGGGACCTTCTTGCTTGCTGTGAGGAGACCACGCTAACCACTGCGCCACCGTGATAAATCCATTATAAAAAAAAAGATGAAAAAAAATAAGCTAGTACGCGTTGCCTAGCAACCGCTTTGCACCATGTGCAGGCAGCCAGGAGGGCCTATTTCTTTCTATTTCTATTTCTAGGTTAAACATCCAAATTACCAAGTTGAATTGTTTTAGTTATCATTGAACTGAGGAGAGGTTTTACGTCTTCCCGTATATGAATTACCTGGGGAGGATATCCTCCAGGATGTCGGGGAGTTAAACGTATGACCTCTGCTCACGTCTAATGAAGGCTTCTCGACTCTTGAAGACGGGGCTGCCACAGCTCGTTGCTGCTCCTTTTAGCTTCAGAGTTAAAGGTTGGCACTGCGCTGCGAAGGAAGTTTTAATCCTAATTTATTTGTGGTTAAAGATATACTATTAGAATGTTTGAGAGGTGCAAGTCACCCACAAATCTACACACCGCAGTTATGCAATACCTTCTTCTTCACTGCTAGTTTCAGGACAAAATTGAGTCCAAATGCCAAGGTACATGTTGGGATACTGCAGGGGGTTTTATGAAAATATAAATCCATCTACAGTATATACATGAGATACCTTGGAAAGCCTAAAACTCGTGATTCCTTCAATGTATCTAAAAAGGTTTTTACAGAGTACCAGTAAAAGTGACGTATGGATATCTAACGTCACAAACCACTTCTCACATGACTACTGCTCAGTATTGCAAACATGGTGTTGTTTTTATAGCCCGGTTTCTTCGATGTAGTTACACTGGTAAGGATGGGGTTTGGTGCTCTATGTTAAAATGGTAGCTGAAGGGGGCGTCCGGGTGGCGTGGTGGTCTATTCTGTTGCCTACCAACACGGGGGATCAGCAGTTCAAATCCCCATGTTACCTACAGCTTGGTCGGGCATCCCTACAGACACAATTGTCCATATCTGCGGGTGAGAAGCCAGATGTGGGTGTGTGTCCTGGTCGCTACCGCCTCCTCTGGTCGATCGGGGCGCCTGTTCAGGGGAGGGGGGAACTGGGGGGAATAGCGTGATCCTCCCCAGCTCTACGCCCCCCTGGTGAAACTCCTCACTGTCAGGTGAAAAGAACCGGCTGGCGACTCTATGTATGGAGAAGGCATGTGGTAGTCTGCAGCCCTCCCCGGATCGGCAGCGGGGGTGGAGCAGTGACCGGGATGGCTCTGAAGAGTGGGGTAACTGGCCGAATACAATTGGGGAGAAAAAGGGGGACAATAAAAAAAAAAAAAACATGTTGCCCCTGTGGTGACCTGGTGGCCTGTCCAGGGTGTCTCCCCGCCTGCCGCCCAGTGGCTGCTGGGATAGGCTCCAGCATCCCCGTGACCCTGAGAGCAGCAGAAGCGGTTTGGCTAGTGGATGGATGGATGTTGCTGTTTTTATAGCCGGTTTCTCTGGTAAAACTGTTACTGCAGATCAGTGGACCCATGTACGTGTGACTGCACATGATGGTTACACTGAAATTATAATCTGAAATCAGAATAATGATCATTTAAATCATCACTTGGCTCATAAACTTGGCTTTGATGGTCCAAAACACCAAATCCACAGGGGTAATAATAATACACGGAGTACACTGTACAATTACTGTTTTAGTAATACCAGGTTGAAAACAGTAGAATTTGCTGGCACTTTACATCCTGTTGATTTGCAACAGTGGCATGTAACAGCAGGACATGTAGCGCGGTTGACGCCACGGAACTACACCATTCTGTAGACCCAGGGATCAATATACAAGATGGCATTATTGCCAGGCTGAAAGCTTCACTATTTGGAGTGTGTTACAGTACACCGAGCTCATTATAAATGCAACGGGCTAAATAATTAATTACAAGTTGTAAGCAGACAAACTGTTGTCGGCGCACCCCACCCCACCCCACCTCCCACCCATTCTGTCTGCAGGGGCACTTCCACCACGTCATCGCTGGCCTTTAGCTCGCTGCAGGGCGCACACAAACACACACACACAGGAGCAAAGAATTGTGGTTGATTGCACATTTGCTCACATTGATGTGATAGACTCACACACGCACGCACGCACACACACACACACACACACACACACACACATACTGAGAGTTGTATTCACACAAGAACCACTCACTCGCACACATCTGCACATACACACACATATACAGCCGCAGTATAGACACACAAATGCATACCAACACAGGGTCAAGAGTTTACACAGTATGTTTAAACAGCAGCACCAGAAGAATACACGTCTGACTTTACTGTTAAAGGCGCTTGGAGAGACAGGAAACTAGGGCAGACATTTTCCACAGCCATTTTTAACCGGTCGCTGGAGCTCTGCACTGTTCCCAGACAAAGATCACAAGCCTGAATGTCTGCAGACCTGTCGCCCTGCTGTCTGAGGTCACGGTGACCTTTTCGAGACTCGTGTTGGCCCACCTCTGAGCCATCACAGCTCCCTTGCTGGACGCCGTACAATTCACCCACCGAGGCAACAGGTCCGTGTCGGCTGGGGTCAACGTGGGCGTACACTTCATGATGCCAAACACTGTGAAATTCAGCCCTTCAGCGACTTTGAGTCTGCTATTCAAGAGGGAGCAAAATGTTGACACAAAGGCTCAGTAATGGATGGACCTCCTGGGACAGATGAAGTACTTCCACCTGCCTCAGACAGCCACCATCCATCATGAAGTTCATCCTCAACTCCTCCAGAAGTGTCCAGACGATGGTGCACCACCTTGTCAGGGGAGAAGATTGTCAGCTGTAAAACCTGCCCGCCTCACAAGTCCTCTATACTCCTGGTCCAGTGAGAAGGTGGTTTGATTACTGTCGATCCCTCTTCACCCAGCCACCAAATATTCCAAGCTCTGCCATCAGAGAAGCAGTTCAGGACAGTAAAAACCAATGCAACCATGCACAACTTCTCTGGAGCCATGATGCTTCTCTTCCTCACTCCCTTTCTCTATTGTCACAGAGATCTCAACAAGGACTTGTGGACAAGGTGGACAACAGGCAAGCTGGATCTCATTTGACACCTATATGGGGTCTTTTATTAGACAGACTAGACAAAATACAAACACTTATCCAGCTACAAGAACTAAATTGGCCTTGGAGGGGGCATCCGGGTGGCGTGGTGGTCTATTCTGTTGCCTACCAACATGGGGATCCCGGTTCAAATCCCCGTGTTACCTCCGGCTTGGCCGGGCATCCCTATAGATACATTGGCCATGTCTATGGGTGGGAAGCCGGATGTGAGTATGTGTCCTGGTCGCTGCACTAGCGCCTCCTCTGGTTGATCGGGGCGCCTGTTCAGGGGAGGGGGGAACTGGGAGGAACATTGTGATACTCCCACCCGCTACGTCCCCCTGGTGAAACTCCTAACTGTCAGGTGAAAAGGAGCGGCTGGTGACTCCACATGTATCGGAGGAGGCACGTGGTAGTCTGCAGCCCTCCCCGGATCGGCAGAGGGGGTTGAGCAGCGACTGGGACGGCTCGGAAGAGAGGGGTAATTGGCCAGGTACAATTGGGGAGAAAAAGTGGGAAAAAATCCCCCCCCAAAAAAATTTGTTCTCGGAACAGAACCACTGAACAATAAACTACTAACTCTGAACCCCAGCTTGAAATCACAGTTAGCATGAACTCTCAGCAAGGTATTGCTCAAGACTCAGCATGGGAGCCACTCGCTGGCAGTTAAAGTGACTATCAGTGATTTTAACTTAGAACAGTTTTTTATAATATTTGGACAAACTTTTTCTACATCCCGACAGCTATCAAGTAAGTAGATACACTGATAAGAAAATTGCTGTAAATGGAGACAGAAAACTTTTCCTGCATCTGCTCGCTATCAGCCCCATCAGGAGAGTTCTTTGCAAGCCAGAGTCCCCTTTGGTTTCTGCTTGCTGTCAGTCAGTTTGTGCGGATTCTTTTCAGGAATCAGGAACAATTTATTGTCATCTCATTCATGTACTTACGTACACAAAAGAGACAAAATTTCGTTTCCCCCAACCCACAGCAGTGCAACACAAAAGACAAAAACGCATATCTAAAACCTCCCAAAAACGACACCATCAGAAACATACAAAACCAGAGAGAACAAAGCAAGAAAACACAAACAGTCAACAACACAGTCCATTCAGTAAATTTTCAACACAATTCAAAAATTCCACTGTCCAGGAGAAGGAAAGCCAGCCAGGATGACTGTCGGAACTGCCGGTCTGCATGGGCTAGCAGTTAGCTTAGCCTGCCCCGCTTCTGCGTCCTGTCAGACCGCCCTCGGCGTTTCCTCTTCGGGCAAAGCTCGGGTCAGGGCCGTGGTCTTTGGTCCCACAGAACGCAGCAGACCAAGCTCCCTCAACCAAATACCTTCGACACACCTCCCCCACACGCCACACGACGACACAAACGCAGACGCAGGCAAAAACACTGCACAATCAATGGTAGGCGAGGCCGTCGCCAGACCACCCTCGTTGTTATGTATCTTGGTGTTGTCAGAACTGCTGGTCTGCGTGGGCTAGCAGTTAGCTTAGCCTGCCCCGCTCTCCCAGCTGATCCAACACCAGCTCTCCCAGCCTCCAAACGAAATCGACGATCACAGACATAAATCCTCGTAAAAGTTCTTCACACGATGACACAAACTCTGATGTAGATGTGGACAAAGACACCTCATAGTCGGCACTGAGTGAGGCTGCCGCACATGCGAGTTCACTTCCTACATATAATAGGAACCATAGGAAGTTTTGCTGGATGTTTTCTGAATATAGCTAGCTCTTGCTAACGTCCACCCAAGATCCATTAATCAAACTTTAAGTAGCTATACCTCCAAGTGGAGGCGACCAACAGTAATGATTAGCACTAACCGGCTTAGAGGCGCTATTCGCTGCTAGCTCCTTGACTCTGGTGGCGCTTGCCATCATTCATTCGTAACAAGTTCGTCCTTCTCACCCCCCCCCCGCCATTTTCTCCCAATTGTACTTGGCCAATTACCCCGCTCTATTGAGCCGTCCCAGTCTCTGCTCCTCCCCCTCTGCTGATCCGGGGAGGGCTGCAGACTACCACGTGCCTCCTCCGATACATGTAGAGTCGCAAGCCGTTTCTTTTCACCTGACAGTGAGGAGTTTCACCAGGGGGACATTGCGCGTGGGAGGATCACGCTATTCCCCCTAGTTCTCCCCTCCCCCAAACATGCCGACCAGAGGAGGCGCTTGCAGCGACCAGGACACATAGCCACATCCGGCTTTCCACCTGCAGACACGGCCAATTGTGTATGTAGGGATGCCCGACCAAGCCTGAGGTAACACAGGTATTCGAACCGGCAATACCCGTGTTGGTAGGCAATGGAATAGACCACCATGCTACCCGGACGCCCCACTTTCTCACTTTATTTCTCTCAAACAACCCCACAGCACCACAAAATGATTGCTTTTCAGTTCCTTCATGTTTTACACGTGCACCTACAGCTACTGTCTGATAGTCACTCGTATAATCAGCGTCACACTGCCTGCATCGTCCTGCATGGTTGCACAAGTTATATTGGAATCATCGCACTGTGTGCATCTTGAAACCAAGTGTGATATTTTTTTCCAACCAATTGCAATATTTTAAGGATTTTGTCAGTTGCTGTTAGTGTATTTGGTATTACTGTAGTATTCTCTACTACTACTTTCGGCTGCTCCCGTTTGGGGTCGCCACAGCGGATCATCCGTTTCCATTTCTTCCTGTCTTCTGCGTCTTCCTCTGTCACACCAGCCACCTGCATGTCTTCCCTCACCACATCCATAAACCTCCTCTTTGGCCTTCCTCTTCTCCTCTTCCCTGGCAGCTCCATATTCAGCATCCTTCCCCCAATATACTCAGCATCTCTCCTCCACACATGTCCAAGCCATCTCAATCTTGCCTCTCTTGCTTTGTCTCCAAACCGTCCAACCTGAGCGGTCCCTCTAATATAATCGTTCCTAATCCTGTCCTTCTTCGTTACTCCCAGTGAAAATCTTAGCATCTTCAACTCTGCCACCTCCAGCTCCGCCTCCTGTCTTTTCGTCAGTGCCACTGTCTCCAAACCATATAACATAGCTGGTCTCACAACCATCTTGTAAACTTTCCCTTTAACTCTTGCTGGTACCCTTCTGTCGCAAATCACTCCTGACACACTTCTCCACCCACTCCAACCTGCCTGCACTCTCTTTTTCACCTCTCTACTGCACTCCCCGTTACTTTGGACAGTTGACCCCAAGTATTTAAACTCAAATGCCTTTGTCACCTCCACTCCTTGCATCCTGACCATTCCACTGTCCTCTCTCTCATTCACGCATAGGTATTCTGTCTTTCTCCTGCTGACTTTCATT
Source organism: Lampris incognitus (assembly GCF_029633865.1). NCBI lineage: Eukaryota > Metazoa > Chordata > Actinopteri > Lampriformes > Lampridae > Lampris > Lampris incognitus. The sequence continues at coordinate 33,005,068 of NC_079213.1, read as the reverse complement.
CCTCTTCTCTCCAGTGCATACCTCCACCTCTCCAGGCTCTCCTCAACCGGCACCCTACTCTCACTACAGATCACAATGTCATCCGCGAACATCATCGTCCATGGAGACTCCTGCCTGATCTTGTCCGTCAACCTGTCCATCACCATTGCAAACAAGAAAGGGCTAAGAGCCGATCCTTGATGTAATCCCACCTCCACCTTGAACCCATCTGTCATTCCAACCGCACACCTCACCATTGTCACACTTCCCTCATACGTATCCTGCACCACTCCTACATACTTCTCTGCAACTCCTGACTTCCTCATACAATACCACACCTCCTCTCTCGGCACTCTGTCATAAGCTTTCTCTAAATCTACAAAGACACAATGCAACTCTTTCTGGCCTAATCTATACTTCTCAATTAACATTCTCAAAGCAAACATCGCATCTGTGGTGCTCTTTCGTGGCATGAACCCATACTGCTGCTCGCTGATCATCACCTCTCCTCTTAACCTAGCTTCTATTACTCTTTCCCAAATCTTCATGCTGTGGCTGATCAACTTTATACCTCTGTAGTTGTTAGAGTTCTGCACATCGCCCTTGTTCTTGAAAATCGGTACCAGTATGCTTCTTCTCCACTCCTCAGGCATCCTCTCACTTTCTAGGATTGTGTTAAACAATCTAGTTAAAAACTGCACTGCCATCTCTCCTAAACATCTCCATGCCTCCACAGGTATGTCATCAGCACCAACTGCCTTTCCACTCTTCATCCTCTTCATAGCTGCCCTCACTTCCTCCTTGCTAATCCGCTGAACTTCCTGATTCACTATCCCTACATCATCCAACCTTCTCTCTCTCTCATTTTCTTCATTCATCAGCCCCTCAAAGTATTCCTTCCACCTTCTTAGCACACTCTCCTCGCTTGTCAGCACATTTCCATCTCTATCCTTGATCGCCCTAACTTGCTGCACATCCTTTGCAGCTTGGTCCCTCTGTCTAGCCAGTCGGTACAAGTCCTTTTCTCCTTCCTTAGTGTCTAATCTGTCATACAACTCACCATACGCCTTTTCCTTTGCCACCTCTCTCTTTGCTTTACGCTGCATCTCCTTGTACTCCTGTCTACTTTCTTCATCGCTCTTACTATCCCACTTCTTCTTTGCCAACCTTTTCCTCTGTATAATTTGCTGTACGTCCTCATTCCACCACCAAGTCTCCTTGTCTTCCTTCCTCTGTCCTGATGACACACCAAGTACCTTCCTAGCTGTCTCCCTCACTATTTCTGCAGTGGTTGTCCAGCCATCTGGCAACTCTTCACTACCACCCAGTGCCTGTCTTAACTCCTGCCTGAACTCCACACAACAGTCTTCCTTCTTCAACTTCCACCATTTGATCTTCGGCTGTGTCTTCACTCGCTTCCTCTTCTTGGTCTCCAAAGTCATCCTACAGACCACCATCCGATGCTGCCTAGCTACGTTCTCCCCTGTCACCACCTTGCAGTCTCCAATCCCTTTTAGATGGCGCCTTCTACATAAGATATAGTCCACCTGTGTGCACTTTCCTCCACTCTTGTACATCACCCTGTGTTCCTCCCTCTTCTTGAAATATGTATTCACCACAGCCATTTCCATCCTTTTCGCAAAATCGACCACCATCTGTCCTTCCACATTTCTCTTCTTGACTCCATACCTTCCCATCACCTCCTCATCACCTCTGTTCCCTTCACCAACATGTCCATTGAAGTCCGCTCCAATCACCACTCTCTCCTCCTTGGGTACCCTCTCCACCATGTCGCCCAACTCACTCCAGAATTCTTCTTTTTCATCCATCTCACACCCAACTTGCGGGGCATATGCGCTGATAACATTCAGCAATAAACCTTCAATTTCCAGCTTCATACTCATCACTCTGTCTGATACTCTCTTCACCTCCAACACGCTCTTGACATACTCTTCCTTCAGAATTACCCCTACCCCATTACTCCTCCCATTCACACCATGGTAGAAGAGTTTGAAGCCACCTCTGATACTCCTGGCCTTACTCCCCTTCCACCTGGTCTCTTGCACACACAGTATGCCTACCTTTCTTCTTTCCATCATGTCAGCCAGCTCTCTCCCTTTACCAGTCATAGTGCCAACATTCAAAGTTCCAACTCTCACCTCCACATGCCTGCCCTTCCTCCTCTCTAGCTGCCTCTGGACATGCTTTCCCCCTCTCCTTCTCCTTCGCCCAACAGTAGCATAGTTTCCACCGACACCCTGCTGGTTAACAGTACCGGTGGCGGTCGTTGGTAACCCGGGCCTCGACCGATCCGGTATGTAAGTCTTATTTATGATCCGCATATTTGATTTGGCAAAGATTTTACGCTGGATGCCCTTCCTGACGCAACCCTCCCCATTTGTCCGGGCTTGGGACCAGCACTAAGGATGCACTGGCTTGTGCATCCTCAGTGACTGGGTTATTTGGTATTACTGTAGTATATGCCCTGATATCGGTGTAAGTATCAAGCTCAAACAGAGCCCATAAACATTTTACATTAACCGTCTCACCTCTTCCATATTTCCTTCTTCTTTTTTTTCTTATTCCTTTCCAGCTTAGAAATTAATACACAACCTTTCATACGTGTCTCCTTTATATGGTATTTTTCAGTAACATGTTGTGCAGTGTGCAACTAATCTGGCTCTCACAGAAGTTGCATGCTTTTAATATAAGAGACATGTTGTTTCTGGCTTGTCTCTCACATACTGTAATGTTTATTCTCTTGTCAACCCTTACCTGACATATGAAACTTTTATGATTATGTTAATGACCTGTGTGAACAACCCACCACGCAATTCATAAAATTGATTATGATTGTGAGTTTGATTAGTCTACAAGCTTAAAAAGTACTTCATGTGCTTTTTTGTTGTGTGTGTGTGTGTGTGTGTGTGTGTGTGTGTGTGTGTGTGTGTGTGTGTGTGTGTGTGTGTGTGTGAGAGAGAGAGAGAGAGAGCGAGAGAGAGAGAGGATGTGTATGCATTTGTAAATATCAAGCATTACTGATATTAAATATTATATGATAATTATTGAAATGTTTTGACTGACAGCTCAAACCAATAAGCAGTGTGAAAGTGCTGAACTGCTCGTTAGTAACAGCAATTAACAAACTGCAGCCCCTCTGGCTGTGTGCTGAATTGGTGTGTGTTCACGTGCATAACACAATATAATTGTATATAATATCATCAAGGGAGATATGGTCATTTAACTCATAAGGGACCCCCCCCATCTCGCTCTCTCTCTCGCTCGTTCTCTCTCTCTCTCTGTCTGTCTGTCTGTCTCTCTCACTCATATGAAGCATGAAGTTTTCTTGAGAGCATGAAGTTCTCTTGGAATGCTTCCATGCAGGGACGATGCCTGTCTCTTGTAAGAGGGCAGTTCTCTCCTTGCTCCCTAAAAAGGGAAATTTAGCTTTGCTGAAAAACTGGAGGCCGGTGGTCCTCTTATGTTCAGACTGTAAAGTGGTTTCCAGAGCACTGTCAAACAGATTAACAGAATATCTGGATATACTTGTTCAAATGGACCAAACATGCTGTAGAACAATAATGGATAATCTTTTTCGAGATGTAATTAAACTATGTAAACTTTATGATCTTGACATAGGTATTCTGTCCTTAGAAAGAAAAAGCATTTGACATGGTGGACCATGGCCATTTGTTTTCAGTACTTAAAGCTTTTGTTTTTGGTGACCACACTGTTTCATGGGTGGGCTTATTGTACAGTGGAGAGTAGAGTGTTTGGTGCAAGTTGGGGGAGGGTTGAGCCAGCCAAGCCCTGTGCGGAGGGGGATAAGGCAGGATTGTCCCATCTCAGGGCAGCTTTACAGTCTGGCTGTTGAACCTCTGCTGTGTAGGCTGACAAGCGGTCTCAATGGGCTTTCACTGTCAGGCACACAACACAACCTACCTTTGATAGTTTCTGCTTATGCGGATGCTTTAAGTGTGTTGGTCAGGGATCAGGGGGATGTGCAGGAACTACGGCACAGTCTGAGCTTACATCAGAAGGCTTCATCACCAAAGATAAACTGGGCAAAAAGTGAGGCCTAACAGGTAGGACAGTGGAGAGAGAGGGCAGCACCCAGTTTGCCTGCAGGTCTGCAGTGGGGGAGAAGAGGGATGAAGGTGTTGGGGGTATTTTTAGGCACAGAGGATTATCAGAGGCAGAATTGAGAAGATGCGATGGAGAAAGTGTGTGCCAAGTTGTCTAAATGGAAATGGTTGCTACCCCAGCTGTCATATAGGGGTCGAGTTTTGTTTGCCAATAACTTGGTTGCCTCAATGCTGTGGCACAGACTGATTGTTCTACCTCTACCAGGAGGCCCGATTGAAGATGTTCAGTGGGCTATAGTGGACTTTTTCTGGTCAGGGCAGCACTGGAGCCGAGCCCCTGCCTTATACTTGCCGGTGGAAGAAGGAGGACAGGGTCTTGTGGACATTACCTCTCGAGTGATGGCCTTTAGGCTGAAGACCGCACAGAGACTGCTTTATCACTGTAGTGTGCGATGGCTAGACACAGCTGAGCTCATCCTGTGGAGCTGGTATTCTAGGGTACAGTAAGCAACTGTTTCTGCTGAGGCTGGAGGAGGCAGATCTCACAGGCCTGTTGCCTCTCTACGCCTCTGTCCTGGATGAATGGAAGATCCCGAAGGCCTCCAGGGAGCCTGCTGCTATGGCTGGTCTGTGGCTGTTTGAGGAGCCATTGTTTTGTTTTGCAACAGCTTCATTCAGGCCGGGACCCTGTCCTCAGCCAGCATACAATCTTCTCTGAAAGAGGCCAGATGTGTGAAGCTGGGACATCTGCACACCCGTGGGACCCTGCAACAACGCACCAAGGCCGGATGTGTGAAGTTGGGACATCTGCTGACACCCGTGGGGACCATGCAACAACGCACCAAAATCAGACCCAGGTTGCTGAGTCATATTATTGAGGAGGTGTGTGTGTCACTTCCAGAGTACCTGAGGACATTTATTATGGAGAACTGTGAGCTGGCTGGCCATTGGGAGGAGGATGTGGATTATAGCTTTCCACAGTTGACTGTCTCTCCTAATGTGGGGGCGTGGCAGGACGTGGAGGACTGGCTCCTTTCTTTCACAAACCCACGGCTGGAAAAGTTTGAGGACCTGGGAAAAAAGGTAACTTACATCCTGTGTGTGAAAGTGAGGCATTTTCAGTCTGCAGGTCATGAAAGTGTCGAGGTGGTCAGAGTTTTTTGGTCCAGGCTCTTCCCCAAAAGGCTGCTGGCAGTCCCTGTACAAGCTACCGGTTGAAAAACGGTCAGCTGACCTCCAGGGGAGGATTGTGCTTGGAGTGATAGCCACGAACAGACACAGAGCACACCTGGATCCTGACCACAGGGAGGCGTGTCTTTTTTGTTCACAGTGTGAAACTCTAATGCATTTATTTGTGCAGTGTCCTAGGTTGGTGGGTGTGTTTGATTTGCTAAGGGGCTGTTTTTTGGGCTTGGCGGAGGCTTTTTCCTTTCAGTTGTTTGTGTATGGTCCCAAATACCTAGCTAGGAAGAAAAGTTAATAACAATTGTGAATTTTATCAACTACTGCCAAATTAGCCATCTGGCTGAGCCGTAAGAACCGGGCTCGGGCGGTGGGCTGTGTGGACCCTGTGCAGGTTCTTAAAGGTCTGCTGAAGGCTCAGATCAGGGTGGAGTATTCCTACTACAAAATGGTTGACAATTTAGAGGCTTTCAGCCTTAAATGGTCAATAGGGGGAGTATTGTGCTCAGTGGGAGATGATGAAGACCTGGTTTTCTGTTTCTAGTTTGTGTAACAAGAGTGAGCCCTGGCTGCATATTTGCCTTATGTTTTATTTATTTTATTTATTATATAAATTGTTTAAACACCGCCTATTGCACATTGTAAAGCCTCCTGAGGCTAATGTGTGTTTGTGATTTTGGGCCGTGCATGTAGAGCTGACTTGACATTTGTTCTGAACTACCCCTTGAGACTTGTTCTGAAACTGTTTTGTCATCTTTGAGCTGGATTGTAGTAAGATGTGTGTGTTTGAATATCAGCTGTTGGACTGAATAAATGTTTTAAAAAATCCCTCCCTCTCTCTTTGTGTTTGTGGCTTTGTGTGTGTGCCTGTATGACTCTGTATGCATATGTATCTGTGTGTATTTAATGTGTCTGTTCGTGTGTGTGTGTGTGTGTGTGTGTGTGTGTCTGTCTGTCTGTCTGTTTGTCTGCAGGAAAATGCAGTGAATGGGGACCACTTATGGCTGGAGACCAGTTGTTCAGGAGACCTGTGCTATCTAGGAGAAGACACCTGCTTACTCAAGACTGCAGTGAGTAGCACACTGATGTGTGTGTGTGTGTGTGTGTGTGTGTGTGTGTGTGTGTGTGTGTGTGTGTGTGTGTGTGTGTGTGTGTGTGTGTGTGTGTGTGTGTGTGTGTGTGTGTGTGTGTGTGTGTGTGTGTGAAAATGAAGAAGAAGAGAGAATAAAATAGAAAAAGTTACACTCTTTGCATCTATACATTGTGAGATGCAGCCATTAACCACACATTTGCTCACATATTCACTCCTTCAGTTGTATTTTTTCTTGAAACTAGTAAAAAATAAGCAACCTGGTAAAACATCAGCAACCTAGGGATGGGTGAATCTCCACTGACTCTGGAAAGCTCGGCTTGTCTGAGTTGACTTTCTAGAAGCACTTTCTATAAATATTCTCTTATTTCTTTTAGACGGTTATCAAATTAGATTAGCTGTGAAAAAAAAACCCCACTGAAATATAATTTTCCTCATGTATGAGCCTGTGATGAAGATATACTACCTGTCCGGCCGGCAGACAATATGAAGAAGAGCCCATGAAGAACAGGGTCTTATGAGGTATGACATGAGCTGCAGCCAGGTTTACTGAGGTACTAAAGACAACTGGATTTGCTGGACTCAAGTCGAAGTAAGATGAGGCAAGATGAGACAAGATGAGGCAAGATGAGGCAAGATGAGACAAGATGAGACAAGATGAGACAAGATGAGGCAAGATGAGACAAGATGAGGCAAGATGAGACAAGATGAGGCAAGATAATATAAACTTTGCTTATCTTTGTTTGGATATAACTCGGCATTTACATACGTAGTCAGGCTTCAGCATGTCCACTGTTGGGTCGGACCCTTTGACCGGTTACCGCAGTTGCCCGTGGTGCAGGGAACCCAGGTTCGATTCCCGGTGGCCCCCTGAATTCTTGCTACATTATCATAAAAAAAGTGAAGTAAAAGCTCCTCTGCACCGTTTAAGGGCATCCAGGTAGCGTAACGGTCTATTCCATTGCCTACCAACATGGGGCTCACTAGTTCGAATCCCCGTGTTACCTTCGGCTTGGTCGGGCATCCCTACAGACACAATTGGCCATGTCTGTAGGTGGGAAGCCGGATGTGGGTATGTGTCCTGGTTGCTGCACTAGCGCCTCCTCTGTTTGGTCGGGGCGCCTGTTCAGGGGGGAGGGGGAACTGGGGGGAATAGCGTGATCCTCCCACGTGCTACGTCCCCCTGGTGAAACTCCTCACTGTCAGGTGAAAAGAAGCGGCTGACGACTCCACATGTATGGGAGGAGGCATGTGGTAGTCTGCAGCCCTCCCCGGATCGGTGGAGGGGGTGGAGCAGCGACCAGGCCGGCTTGGAAGAGTGGGGTAATTGGCCGGATACAACTGGGGGGAAAAAGAGGGGAACCCCTCTCCCCAAAAAAAAAGCATTTAAATCACGATCATTAGTACTGTTATTATCAGACCTATTAACCCTAACGTTGACGTTTGACTCATAACCTTGACACTGAGCGGACATGGCGTGTACTGAGTGCACTCATGGTGTGCAGGGCCTGATGGGAGCGGTGCTGCTAAGACCCTCTGCAGCTGCAGCAACACTAACTGAGACCTCTTAACCAGATGTTTACTGTCACCGCTGTGTGCCGTCTGGTCCCAGGATGACGGCGCCAGCTTGCCTCGACAAGTCACGGCTGACAGCAGGGGGAGCATGTGAGCTCATGTGCAGTTAGAAGAGGCGTCACAACAGAAATCTGCAGAATGTGCGCAGTTTTTTTTTGCTGTTCACAGCATATAACTGTCTGGATAATTGCCCTCCTTATAAAGATTGTTTTCATTATTCCATCTACTCAGGCTGGTGAGGACGTAGCCACTGCTTTACCCCCCCCCCTCCATGGTATTTCCTAACCTCCCTGGTTATTTGACTTTGGCGCTGTGTAAATGGATGACGGCGAGACGCTTTTGTCCTGTGCCATCAAGTGTTATTGTGCCTGTTGAGACGAGGACGATCCCACCGACAAGAGGTTCAGACCACTCCATTATCTGCCTGCCATTATACGATTAGCCATCATGACAGCTCCGCGTGGCTCGAGGGGAAGAGGAGCAAAGCCGTGTGATGTGTTAAACTCACACCTTGGGATGTACGGTCTCTGCCGGTACCATCGAGGAAAAGCATTTCTCCTTGTGTCAGTCGATTGTCCCTGTGATGGTTTGTCACCCCGACTAGCACAAGCCTCTTGTATTGTTAGCGTAAATGTTTGATACTGATGAGTTGACCTTTTGACCTTTGAAAAACCGGATAAGTGGAATGGCAAAAAAAATGCTCGATTGTTGGAAACACAGCAGATCAAATGTATGACAGATTGAAGATGCAGCACAGTCATCCTGCTAGTCAACACATACTGCTGGGTTTTTATTTTTTAACCACTGAAGCACGGTGGTGCAGTGGTTAGCGCGGTCGCCTCACAGCAAGAAGGTCCTGGGTTCGAGCCCCGGTCCAACCTCTGGGGATCGTCTCAAGTCATCTTCTGTGTGGAGTTTGCGTGTTCTCCCCATGTCTGCATGGGTTTCCTCTGGTTTCCTCCCACAGTCCAAAGACATGTAGGTCAGGTGAATTGGCCGTACTAAATTGTCCCTAGGTATGAATGTGTGTGTGTGTGATGGCCTGGCGGCCTGTCCAGGGTGCCGCCGAATTACTGCTGGGATAAGCTCCAGCATCCCCACGACCCTGAGAGCAGGATAAGCAGTTTGGATAATGGAATGGACCCCCCCTTTTTTTCTCCCCAATTGTATCTGGCCAATTATCCCACTCTTTCGAGCCGTCCCGGTCACTGCTCCACCCCCTCTGCTGGTCCGGGGAGGGCTGCAGACTACCACCTGTCTCCTCCGACACATGTGGAGTCGCCAGCCACTTCTTTTCACCTGACAGTGAGGAGTTTCACCAGGGGGCGTAGCGTGTGGGAGGATCCCGCTATTCCTCCCAGTTCCCCCTCCCCCACGAACAGATGCCCCAAACAACCAGAGGATGCACTATTGCAGTGACTGGGACACACTGCCCCACATCCGGCTTCCCACCCACAGACACGGTCAATTCTGTCTGTAGGGACCCCCGACCAAGCTGGAGGTAACGCGGGGATTCGAACCGGCGATCCCTGTGTTGGTAGTCAACGGAATAGACCACCACACTACCCGGATGCTGCTGGTTTGACAGAACACTGTCGATTGTCACCAGCGACAGATTTACTGACCTGTGCTGTTTACAGATTTATATGACATAGATGAGGTGTGTGTAGATGTGCATCGTTGGCTAGCCACACTGTCGGTCAGATAAGCTTTCTGATATCTCCTGTCTTGGTGGAGTCCCCTCCAGCAGCTGATGGCTGGTTTGGATTTTACCATTCAGATATCTGTGTTTTATCCGAGTATGTATCTGAATGTGCAAAACTGTCAGGTAATGCCGTTAGATTATCAGAATCGGGCAAATCGATGGTATGTTTTGACAGGTTGTTCTGACTGAAATGCACACGGGATTACCGTGTGTCTGACTCATCCGCCTGTCAGGACCAGAAGGGTCCTGGCTACGTGGTATGGAACATTAATAATTCATATGACTGCGGCATAATGCACATGTGCTGGGGTTAAGTGGCGCACTGTCGTTTTGTGGCTTGTCGGCCTGTTCTAAAACCACCGAAAAGGTGGGGCTCTGTGTGTGTGTGTGTGTGTGTGTGTGTGTGTGTGTGTGTGTGTGTGTGTGTGTGTGTGTGTGTGTGTGTGTGTGTATGTTTGTGTGTGTGTGTGTGTGTGTGTGTGTGTGTTGAGTTGTGTTTCTCACTGCTGTCTACGTTGTGCATGTCTGTTGTGTCCTTTAAGAAGTCAGCCCCCAGGAGGAAATGTGCAGCTTGTAAGATCGTTGTTCACACTGCCTGCATGGAACAACTAGACAAGGTACGACACACGAGCCACTCATACACACACACACTAACAAGGGAAGACCATACGAGCACACCCTTGAGTCAACACACAGGTGTAGACACAGCAAGTTGGACATTTTATTACGAGCCGTCCATACTTTAGGTGTCTTGATGGTGAATTCCAATTTGAATTTTAAATGTTCCATTTTTAAATGCCACAAATCCTAACGAGGGCGACACGGTGGTGCAGTGGATAGCACAGTCGTCTCGCAGCAAGAAGGTGCTGGGTTCGAACCCCGGGGTAGTCCAACCTTGGGGATCATCCCGGGTCGTCCTCTGTGTGGAGTTTGCATGTTCTCCCTGTGTCTGCGTGGGTTTCCTCTCGGTGCTCCGGTTTCTTCCCACAGTCCAAAGACATGTAGGTCAGGTGAATCGGCCGTACTAAATTGTCCCTAGGTGTGAATGTGCCGGCCCTGTGATGGACTGGCGGCCTTTCCAGGGTGTCTCCCCACCTGCTGCCCAATGACTGCTAGGATAGGCTCCAGCATCCCGCTGCCCAAATTTGGATAAGCGGCTTGGATAATGGATGGGTGGATGAACAAATCCTAATGACTCGTACCCAGTTGTTTTAAAAGACCCGGCCCTTGTGCCACAATCTACTACTACTACTTCCGGCTGCTCCCGTTAGGGGGCGCCACAGCGGATCCTCCATTTCCATGTCTTCCTGTCCTCTGCCTCTTCCTCTGTCACACCAGCCACCTGCATGTCTTCCCTCACCACATCCATAAACCTCCTCTTTGGCCTTCCTCTTCTCCTCTTCCGTGGCAGCTCCATATTCAGCATCCTTCTCCCAATTTACCCAGCATCTCTCCTCCACACATGTCCAAACCATCTCAATCTTGCCTCTCTTGCATTGTCTCCAAACCGTCCAACCTGAGCTGTCCCTCTAATATATTCGTTCCTAATCCTGTCCTTCTTCATCACTCCCAGTGAAAATCTTATCATCTTCATCTCTTCCACCTCCAGCTCCACCTCCTGTCTTTTCATCAGTGCCACTGTCTCCAAACCATACAACATGGCTGGTCTCACTACCATCTTGTAAACCTTCCCTTTAATTCTTGCTGGTACCCCCCTGTCGCAAATCGCTCCTGACACTCTTCTCCACCCACTCCACCCTGCCTGCACTCTCTTCTTCACCTCTCTTCTGCACTCCCTGTTACTTTGGACAGTTGACCCCAAGTATGTGCCACAATATGCCCGTTTAATTCTATGGTTCAAAATTTGCAAAGAAAAGATGAGTGACTATGGGCACCACTATATACAGCTACTCAATTACCCTCCTTATATTTGGCCTTTTTTTTTTTTTACATTTTCCCAGGATTTTTCAATGGGATGTAGGCAACATTTACTGTGCTTTGTGTAATGTGACAGCTTAAGAAAGTCACAAATTCAAACGTACGAGTCCCACATTTTAGTGCTTGCTAGGCTCATTGCACCGACGAACCATGGAACTGTTCAGAAACTGTTGCACTGCTTCACAACACATACAGCATGGCAGCACAGCACAGCAGCTGCCCGTGTTCCCCACAGCAGCACTGCAGAAATCCATCTGTTTTAAGGCCACATCAGAAATGAAAGCAGATTCAAAGCACAAATGGAAAAAAATGTGTTATTTCATCAGTGTTTTAACCAACTACCCTGTCATACAGGCAGATATGATTCTCTATATGAAGGCCTTATTTCTTTAAGTGCTGCGAGATTGGATGCTGTACATTAATTTTCCATTTCTGCAGCCCGTAGTAAAGAAACTGATTTGGCGCAGAGTATTCTGTTTCCTTTCTCATTGTTTCTTTCTTTCCATCTCCTTCTCTCTGTCTGTATGTCTCTGTCACGCCCTCTCTCTGTTTCCAGATCAACTTTCGCTGTAAGCCAACGTTCAGGGAAGGAGGGTCTCGCTGCCTCAGAGACGTAAGTATATGTGAGCAAGAGAGGGGGATTTTGTGTGTGCGTGTGTGTGTGTGTGTTAGACGTTACACTTGTGAGAGCGACTAACTCATCTCTCTGACAGCAGAATGTGTTAAGACATCACTGGGTTCACAGACGAAGACAGGAGGGGAAGTGCAAACAGTGTGGCAAGGTAAGGAAAGATGCACACACACATACAGACACACATGCACACACAAACATTTAATACTCTATGCATTTTCCAGGAGTTTATTTTGCTGAATCATGTCCTAATTGCTCGATTTCCTCTTGTTTAGCCTCTGTCTTAAAACACCTCCTTTGAGACAGATACACCCTCATGTGGTGTGTGACAGGGATGCTCATTGTTGCCAGTTCAGTAGTGTTACTACAGAGTACGTCAGCGTGATTCTGTTTGTCCCCACAGAGCTTCCAGCAGAAGTTCTTCCACAGTAAGGAAATCATCGCCATCAGCTGCTCCTGGTGCAAACAGGCTGTAGGTGCTTTTACAGCCTGCTCTTTTTTTGTTTTTTGTTTTTTAGGTTTTAAATCCATCGTGTTGTTTGAAGAATACAATTCACCCTTACTGGTGGATGAGTGACTTGTGAGAAATGGGTAGAGCAGTTACTATGTCTTTAACACAGTGCCGATGGTGCAATTTTGAAATTGTTGAACCCACAAGACGGCATTTGAAAGAGTATCTTGTATCACAACAAAACATGATCGGCTCATAATGGTTGTGCAAGCCCTCGAGGGAATGGACAGCATGAAAGTCTCAGGTCAATTTCAGTCAGGGAAAACAAAACCACTGCCTTAGAAATGTGCAAACAAGGGCATCCGGGTGGCGTGGCGGTCTGTTCTGTAGCCTACCAACACGGGGATCGCCGGTTCGAATCCCCGTTTTACCTCCGGCTTGGTCGGGCATCTCTACAGACTAACCTTTGAATGAGCCACAAATGATTGATAACATGATAATGAAATGACTGATGGCCAAATAGGTTACCACGTAACTGGTCATCTAAATCTTTTTCTGGCAAGATTTCACCAATCCAACACTGAGTGAATACTTGAACTGAAAAAAGCATGTGTCAATGATATCTTTTCTTTTAATTTATGTGTATTGTTTTGGAAACATTCTTCAGACAGTATTTCCAATTTTCAATTATTTTCTCGTCATAAACAAGCCAGTCACTTTGACAGTTTTGGATTTTCAAAGTTTAATAACTTTGTGGGGAAGGGGGGGATACAGACCTGCCGCTCTCTGGATGCGCCTAAAATTGCATATATGTGCACTGAAATAAGTTTTAGATCAATTGCAAAAAAAGTAATGATAAGATCTACGTAAAACGACCACAGGCGGTCAAAATGACGGTTCGTAATTTGTGTGTCATCGCATCATGACACTATTGACCACCAACACACTGTGACATGTGTTGGTCACATGATTTCCTTTGTGAAGTTCGTTGCTCTGTCCTAGAAACACACTAGCATTCTCCAGTGCAGAGAAATAGTTTTGATTTTTGATTCCAACACGTCTGGTTACAGACGGCGTTACAGACGCACCATGACTACCACTGGCGCATTGGACAGTGACCATTTTAAATTGTTTGAAAAATAGTATTTAAGTTGTTAAAATGTTAATTTTGGTGTCAGTTAGTTTCTTAACAGACACACTAACATATGTAATGCATTAATATCTCAACTGGGTATTTATCTTGACAGAATATAGAGTTTAAAAACAGTGGCGGTCATTCTGACCACCCATGGTTGTTCTAGTAGTTTTTAAGTTCTGGTCGTTGTTTGGGACTGTTTCAGTGGTTATTTTCAGTTTTGTTTTTTTTTCATTTCATGTTTTATAGGCCTTGTTATGTTTGTTAGATTAGCAATATGTGTTTCATGTTTTGTTTTTCAGGTAATATTTTCACTTTTTCAATTTTGCTATTCAAGTTCGACCATATCTCTCTGCAGTTTAAATTATTTAAAAATATTACTATAGTTGTTAAAATGTTAATTTTGGTGTCAGTCATTTCCTAACAGACATACTAACATATGCAATGCATTAATATCTCAATTGGGTGTTTACCATGACAGAATATAGGTAGGAGTGAAATCCCAGTCGTTTTAGTGATATAATGCTCCTCCACCGCCCTTCATTTTGAATTTATATTGCATATGTCAAGACACAAACCTTAAGCTCTAATGCAAATTACTTTCGTAAACATGCTAATAAGTTAATTAAAGTAGATAATTCACAATAAGCTTCCTTCGCTTGCAGTTCCACAACAAGGTGACGTGTTTCATGCTGCACCAGATTGAGGAGCCATGCTCACTGGGGGCGCACGCTGGAGTTATAGTACCCCCGTCCTGGATCATCAAAGTCAGGAAACCACAGGTACACACATACACACACACACACACACACACACACACACACACACACACACACACACTTGCTTGCTGGTTGTTTATCGTATCCGATGATGACCATCTTCTCCTATTTGTGAGTCCTTTGGTGGCATAATATTCCCATCCTGGATGCACAGTTGCAGCTGCAGACCGGGCATGTAAAAGTGGTTGGGGGGCAGGGGGGGAGCAGAAGCATGCCTCTTCACACGCTTTGCTACACAGTGTTGTGTGCGCTGGTTTTCCATATATGTCATTCCCTGTGAGACGTGAGAGTGCCAGATGGTGTGGCAGGAGGCAAGTTCCTCCAAGGAAAAGGGTTTGATCTGGCATCTTTTCGGTGTGGTCTTCATTTGGTCTTTAAACTGCTTCTTCTGTCCACCAACAGTGCGTTGACTAAGGTGTAGTTGGCTGTAGGAGACTTTACTTGGGAGTCGTTGGCTGGGCATGCGAGTGACATGCCCAAGCCACCTGAGTTGATGGTGGTTTAGATGGTGGTGAACTCCACGCTGCAACTGCCTGTCCACCCCAACACCTCTGTGTGTCGCACTTTATCCTCCTGAGTAATGCCGAGGATCCTCTGGAGACATCTCACATGGAAGGCCTCCAGGCCTCTGAGATGATGGCTGTAGATGGTCCATGGACACCACTCTGTAAACAAGCACTTTGGTGTGGAGACTGAGGTTGCTGTTCTGGAAAACCTTTCTCCTTAGACAACCAAAAAGATGTTGAGGCGATGCTGGATATCATCATCCATTGTGCAGGTGTCAGATAGTATGCTTTCCAGATATTTGAAGGCAGGAACAGTGGCCAGTTGTTGCCCTTCTGCTGTGAAGGTTGTTGGGTGGCTTGGGAGGCCGGCACTCATCTGACAGATCACCTCTGTCTTTTGGATGTTGATGATCAGTGCCATTCTCCTGTATGCAGTTACAACTGCCGACAGTGTTTTGTAGGGCTTCTGGTGTGTGGGCTACCAGGGCACAATCGTCAGCATACTGTAGCTCAATGATATTTTCAGAGGTCAACTTGGTGGTTGCCTGAAACCTCCTGATGTTGAATAGGTTATCATTGAGCCTGAAGTCAATGGTGACTCCAGCCTGCTTCTCCATCCTCCTTCATAACAGTGTCGTAGCAGAGACTAAGAAGATATTGAACAGGACTGGGGCTAGCGCACAGCCTTGTCTGACTCCAGTCTGCACACCAAAGGGCTCAGAGCTGTGGTTCCCCACTACCACCTGCGCCATCATTCCTGAGTGAAACTGTTCAAGGATGGTGAGGAACTTGGATGGACATCCAAATTTCTTCAGGACTTGCCACAGCAGGGCTCAATTAACTGTGCCAAATGCCTTTGAGAGGTCTGTGAATGCTATATATTAATCCTTGTGCTGTTCTCGGCATTTCTCCTGGCGCTGGCGTGTGACAAAGATCATGTCAATGGTCCCTCTGTCCTTTCGGAAGCCGCATTGTGACTCTGGTATGACCTGTTCGGCTATTGCGAGTGTTAGTCTGTGGACCATGATCTTGGCTAGGACCTTTCCGGCAATGGCCAGTAGTGAAATACCCCTACCTTTGGAGCAGATGGATTTGTCTCCTTTGTTTTTATAAATGTTGGCATCTTTCCACTGTTGGAGGACACACTCGCGACTCCACACCTCAAGGATGTAGAGATACAGTGTCCTCATACAGAGGTAGCCTCCTTCCTTGAGGATTTCAGCTGGAATGTTATCAGGTCCAGGAGTTTTGTTGTTTTTCAGGGTCTTGAATGCATGTAGGATTTCTTTGAAAGTTGGTGGGAGGTCTCGGTCTTGCAAGATAAGGCTGTTCAGGGAGCTCTGCCAGTACAGTTGAGTCCACTGGGGTGGGCTGGTTGAGCAGGGTGTTAAAATGTTCGGCCCACCGCTCCACTAACAGGGCCTGATCGTTGATGAGAGTTGCTCCATCAGCAGACTTAATGGGTGCCAGGGAGCAGTTTTTGGGGCCATAGATGGGCTTAACTGTGTCATAGAAACCATGCATGTCGTTCCTGTCTGCATGAGCCTAGATTTCGTTGGCTTTCAAAGTCCACCACCCATTTTGCAGATTCTGCAGAGTTGCTAGGGCCTCAGAGTGGAGGTCTTGCCATTTTTTCTTGAGAGGTTGGGATAGTGGGTTGCTGAGGGTGGCTCTGTGTGCCTTATGCATGTTATCCATGAGGGTGGAGATCCTTCCAGCATTGTCATCAAACCAGTCCTGATATTTCTTGGTTTTGAAGCCAATGGATTCGGCTGCATTGTCAAAGAGGGTGGTGCTCAGAGAGGTCCACTTCTCATCCATCCCAGACTCTGAGTTCATCAGCTGTTCAATGTCAACTAACTTGTCGGCTAGAGAATGACCGAAGGTGTTTCGGGTGTTGCTGTTGGAGAGTCTGGTGCAGTGGAGTGGTTTCTTTTTTAGCCCAGATTGGTGTCTCAAGGGTCGGACATGTACTCTGACTTTTGTCAGGATCATGCGGTGGTCTGTCCAGCAGTCTGCTTCTCGCATAGCTCTTGTAAGGAGCATGTCTTTAAGACCAGCCCGCCTCATGATAGCATAAACAAGCAGGTGCCAGTGTTTGGATCTGGGATGCATCCAGGATGCCTTGTATTTATTCTTTTGTTGGAAAATGGTGTTTGTGATGGTGAGGTCATAAGACTAAGAAGTCTTATGCCATTGGGGTTGACTTTTCCAACGCCATGGGCACCAATCACTCCATTCCAATTTTGCATGTTCTTCCCAACTCGTGCATTAAAATCACCAAGCAAAATGACTTTGTCGCTCCTCGGGATGTTGGTGAGTATATCATCGAGTGCCTGGTAGAAGCGATCTTTCTCTTCATAATAGGATGGTAAAGTTGGAGCATAGGCACTTATCAACGTGATGTATCAGCATTTTGCAAGGGATATGCGGAGAGTCATCAGTCGTTCACTAATGCCCACTGGTGTTACTTCGAGTTTGGGTAAGAGACTGTTCTTGATTGCAAAACCAACTCCATGAATGTGTTGATCTCCGAGGGGGTATCCTTTCCAATAGAGTGTATAGCCCTCTCCTATTTCGTTGAGCGAGCCCTCTTCAAGGAGCCTGGTCTCACTGAGTGCCGCCACATCCACACAGTAGCGCTTCAGCTCGCTGGCAATAACTGCTGTTCTGCGTTGAGGTCTGTCTGTACCATGGCTGACGTCCAGGAGTGTTCTTATGTTCCATGCTGCAATTCTTAGTGGTATAGTGTGTGTTTTTCGATCGCGTGAATGGCCCGGCAGGTGAGGTTTCCTGCCCAGGTACAGTGTTGAGTGGGCAATTTTTGGGCCACCTTTTCTAGGCCATTCCCCAAATGGGGTGAGCAGCGCAGTCCCTAAATAGGGCTGCTCGGACACACAGGGGTCTGCCGGAAACAGCTGCCACTCAATCCCAGGTGCTAACAAGCGTTGCCCTGAGCTGCTGGCGTGCAGAGTTCCAACTAAGAGCTCCCAGCTCATTCAGACCTGCTCCCATCACTGGATACTCCATCACCGCCAGACTTTGTGAGGTTGGGGACTCGGGTAGCAGAAGAAGATATCTGAAGAGATGGTTTTTAAGGTGGCATGGGGGGGGGTGCTTCTCCCGACGCACTGACTTGATTGTAGAGGAGATGGTTCTGATGGCAAGGGGGACCCCTAGATGACCAGCATCTCCTCACAACTGCAGAGGGCGGCCAGAAATCCAGTTTTTCAGAAATCACCTCGAAGCGTGCCACCACAGCTTGCTTTTCAGTTGGGGTAAGCTTCCTTAGCCTTATGTCTTCCCAGACTCACCCACAAGGCAGTAGGGCAGTGGTTGATAGGTGCCAGGGCATGTCCACCAGGGTGGGCCTGCACACCATATCTCTGGGGCCCACTGCTGCTCCGAGATCCCCTGCCAAGTTAGCCTGGGGCCGCAAGACCCCAGGCCGTAGGGAGGCCTGGCAGGAGTCTTGGTGAAGGAGAGGCTATGTACTGGCAAGGGAAGGCTTACACACTAGGGTGCTTCCCTATTCGCCACAAGAGCTAGCCAGCAGCAGCGAGCTAAAGGAAGAAGGGTTGCAAGCAGGTTGGAAGAACACATGCACCTTCCCTCCAACTACATGCTGCTGCACTAGATGCATCACAACACCCTGTGGGCAGCCACACACACAAACAGATTACCCAGCAGTCAGGCCACTGGCTGATGGACTTAGATTCAAGTAGTGTGTGACAGTGATGAGAAATGATGCTGTTGAAATTTAAAGTACAAGTGTGTACTTGTGTGTGTGTGTGTGTGTGTGTGTGTGTGTGTGTGTGTGTGTGTGTGTGTGTGTGTGTGTGTGTGTGTAAGCTTGCAGCTGTGATGTGATATGAAGTGATGCCTGTCTGATCTGTTTGAGCTGTGATCCGTGGCTCTTTTTTTTTTTTTTTTTTGGCAACACAAACACACTCGCACACACACAAAATAAACACACGTGCACATGCATGCCTTCGTCACATAACCTCCTTCATCACAGGTTTTAATTCCCATCACAGTGAGACAGCAGCAGTGAACTTGACACTGAACTGTGTGAGTGTGTGTGCGTGTGTGTGTGTGTGTGTGTGTGTATGTGTATGTGTTGTGTGTTTTTGTGTGTGTGTATGTGTGTGTACCCACCTTCAGAGTTCATTTAAAAACTCTGCCAGGAGGAAAAAGCGGACGTCATTCAAGCGGAGGACAAGCAAAAAGGGTGTTGATGTGAGTAAAACTACAGACGGAGAGATGGTTAAATCACGACAGACAGACAACTAGAGAACATGAACTGCTGTAGTAGAATCAATAAAAGTAGAAATGAGTATATGCTGCACGCTTGTACGCCTACACAGTTTGTAGAGTTTGACTCTTCTCTCACCGTCAATAACTCTTTTCTCTCCGTCTCTCTCTCTCTCGCTCTTTTTCTTTCTTCCTTTTTCTACCCCCCCCCCACAAGGAGTCCAAATGGCGTCCGTTTATTTTGAAGCCCCTCCCCTCTCCTCTCATGAAGCCCATCTTGGTGTTCGTCAACCCGAAGAGCGGCGGCAACCAGGTCAGGGAACGTTCAGCCTTTTGGAGTTTTGATTTTCCTTCACCCCCTCGCCAGAAACCGCTTTCTTTAACTTTCGTTACACTGAATCAGAGGTCATGGAAGGTCATAACGATGGGCGTTAAGTAGATTGGTAGGTTTATCGAAGATATAGTTCTTTTTTTTCATTTGAACAGATAAATGATATAATTTGGGCTGCATAGCTTGGTTAGTGCTCCTGCTGTAGAAGAAATTATTTTGAAGTACGAAAAGCAATTGCACATGGGGTGCAGAAGGGCGTCACCTGAAACCCGCGGGTGCTTCTGGACTGGGAAAAAGACTTAAGTTAGTATAAGTGAGTGTAGTGGATTGTTTTGTCTGTTCACTTGGGTTTAGAGTTTCATGTCCGTGGTGTGTGCATCATATATCATAGTCATTCTTTTTTACTTTTATTACTTTATTGATCCCTGTGGGGATGGGGACCACTGTACCACCTGTACCATTATGTACTGCATGTTGCATGCAAGGGACTGCTGAAATTAGTTACGCAAACACTTCCCCATTCCATCATGTCACTGGCTCTCAAGATGTTTGGACGGCACGGTGACGGCACGGTGGTTAGTGCTGCTGCCTCACAGCAAGAAGGTCCTGGGTTCGAACCCCAGGGGTTGTCCAACCTTGGGGGTCATCCCAGGTCGTCCTCTGTGTGGAGTTTGCATGTTCTCCCCGTGTCTGCGGTGGGTTTTGTCTGGGTACTCCGGTTTCCCCCACCATCAAAAAGACATGCATGTTAGGGTTAATAATCCTGTCTGTGCCCCTGACCAAGGCATGGCAAGACGGACTGGAGCTGGTCCGCGGGTGCTGCACGGTGGCTGGCCACTGCTCCTAGCTACGCAGTTAGGATGGGTTAAATACAGAGCGTAATTTCCCCACGGGGATCAATAAAGTATCTCAAAATTTTTTTTTTTTTAATTTCCACATTTACTCATTTGTTTGTTGTGTAATTAGAAAATTAGCATTGTGTTCACCTTGTTATGTCTCTGACTTGTTATGCATGGCGGTTTGCGAGGGGATATGTGTGGGGAGATAGCTAGGTCGGCAGAGGAAACCTTGTTGGTAGCATCTGAGTTATTAACTACAGCAGAGCACGTATGCCAGTTGTCATCACGCTGTACTTGTTTGTACTTTCCTATGTGTTGTGAATTGTGTATACACACCATGTTACCTTTTCTTTTAATTCTCATTCAGTAAATGCCTGCATGGTTTTGGCTTCATGGACAATGACCTTTTCCTCCTCTTTTTAAACTCTGGCTGCTGTACCAACCATCCTGTCACTTGTCGTCTGAACACCTTGCAAGTCCGTCTTAATTTTTATTTTGTCGTTTAGTGCATTTATAAGTGATTGCAGGCTGAACAACAAACCTTAGCAGCTTTTCTTAAACGAGATAGGAAGGAGGGCTGAGAAAAAGGGTTCCTGAATAATTCAGTCCCGGTTGGACCAGCGGAGGCACATGTGGCTCCAGAGGACTCAACCACTGCACCGTCCTACTTACATTTCACTCTTGTTTTCATTCCAAAGTTTACATGATTGACTAGATCTAACTCTGATAAGGAATATCAAAAATCCTCGCGCTCGTCGTAGAATTTGAAAGCCACTGTCACGTTTTATGAAACCCATGATGTCAGACTAAAGGATGCTGCTGTGGCTTATTTCTCCAGACCAACTTGGGAGATACATGGATTTCACTACAGAGCAGCCATATTCAATTCTTCATTTTTGTTTGGATCTTTGTGAGATGTGTTTTCAAAAAACCCGTCTTTAACTCTCTCTCTCTCTCTCTCTCTCTCTCTCTCCAGGGAACCAAGGTTTTACAGATGTTCATGTGGATCTTAAACCCTCGACAAGTCTTTGACCTATCGCAGGGCGGGCTGCGGGAGGCGTAAGTATGACTCGCAGTGAAACTGTGTAACTTTGACATTATTTTGTCACTTTGGGGGGGTTTTTTGTGATAGGAAGAAGAAATGTTTGTGCGCCTGCTTTTTCAGTTAAATGAGTTGAAAATTGACACGCGGCGTTGTCAGTGTTTGTAGCTCTGGGTTTGGGGGAACTTCCTTGTAAGGAAGAGTGTGTTGACTCCACACACCACTCATCAGCAACGTGTAACCCTGCAGGGACCTTCTCTACCACCTTCCACTTTTCTACATCCTGTTGTCTTTGTGTGCGGTGTGGCTGGAGATGCCTGGGAAGAACCGGTGTTGTGTGGAGCATGTTATTAAGCATTGTATGATCATAACACCCTCTATTATTTTCTCTAATCTCAAAGACACTGTTTTCTATGTGTTTCCAGGTTGGAGTTGTACAGAAAAGTGCCAAATCTGCGGATCCTTGCCTGCGGGGGAGACGGCACAGTGAGACTCACCACACTCTGTTCTGTTGTCTATCCGTTGTATTCTGCTTTCTTCTTTTCTGTTCTATTTCTGTTCTGTTGTAGACAATGTGAAATATACAGGCGTTGATAGCCCTGAGTGAATCTCTCCATTGACTTGAGAGAATTTACATTTGTCTAGCACTGCTGTGGAGAACGTAGAAAGTCAGCTTCTGCAAACAGATCTTTCATCTCTATCTCCCTCGCTCTGTTTCTCTGTCTGTACCCCCGTCAATCTTTTTCCCTGTTGGGTTGTCATTCCATCTGTTTCTCTCTCCATCTGTGTCCCTTTCTCTCTCTCCCCCTAGGTGGGCTGGGTCTTGTCCGCTCTCGATGAGCTCCAGATGAACCCCCAGCCTCCCGTGGCTGTCCTTCCTCTGGGAACAGGAAATGACCTCGCCAGGACGCTCAATTGGGGCGGGGTAAGTTCTCCCGGCCTTGACATCTACCAAGGAACAGGGCGGAGCGGGGCATCCCATTGTTTCCCTGCTGTATTTGCTCAGCATGAGCAGACCACCACAGCCTGACCCCAAATTAAAAGGCCTTCATTTGACTGGATGACAGACTTTGAGACTAAGTCATACATTCCTTGCTCGCTGCAGTTTAGCTTGCTCATATTGCCATCTTTGAAGTTTGAGTCTCATCCTTCTAAAGCTTCAGAGTTTTGCATATGTGAGTTTTCTCACATTTTCCCTGCGTGACCCAAGTCAAATATTATTTTCTATGATTTTTTTTTTTTAGTCCGTTTAGCTTCCAGATGGGTGAGGTCATCAGGGGAGAACGGTTCACACAATCACACAGGCGCATTGGAAGGGCAATTTCATGTGTCGGAAAACCAACCTGATGCTAATCTAAAATGTCCCATTTAAGCAAACCCCATCTGTCTGGTTGAAGCAGCCGAAGGCAAATTGTTGTGTTGCCAGAGCTTCGCTGAATAACCGACTTGTGACATATAGCTCGCAGTCCTTTTTTTACCGGAGTAC
The DNA here is from genome assembly GCF_029633865.1 of Lampris incognitus. NCBI lineage: Eukaryota > Metazoa > Chordata > Actinopteri > Lampriformes > Lampridae > Lampris > Lampris incognitus. The sequence continues at coordinate 32,982,060 of NC_079213.1, read as the reverse complement.
ATGTACAGACATGTGCTTTTGCAATGCATGAACAAACAGTATTGAAATTGTTCACACACACGCACACACCACGCACACACACGCACACACACACACACACACACACACACACACACACAGAGTGTTGCATAACTATGCTGCAGAGGCTTTTGCAATTCTTTTTAACCACCCGCAGTCTATCTACAAGCGGACTCTTCTTAGACCATGCTGAACTGAACTGGGTGGTGTGAGGGCTCTGTAGAGCAGCGTGATAAACGTTGCCGTCTCCGAGGGGTCTCCACATGACAGAAATACCAGCATATTTTCATTTAGTCTGGTTCCCCATGCGAGAAGGAGAAGGTCCTCTCAAAATGACTGGCGTAGAAAAAGGAGATCGCTGGGAATTCATATCTCTAGAGTTTTCTGTAATGTGTGTGTGTGTGTGTGTGTGTGTGTGTGTGTGTGTGTGTGTGATGTAGTGTATTTTCATCAATGCAGTTTAGGACTGGGTATTGTTCTGATCAGTTGGAGTCAGCTGTGCCCTTTCTTTGTCCTCCCTTTCTACAGATATGCTTTCACTTTGCCCTCTTCATTCCCCTTTTGTTATTTGCTCGAGCACCGATCCAAGCTGCCCCAAAATGGGTGTCTTCGACATGTGTGTATATGTGTGGATTTGAGTGTTTGTGTGTGTCCATTGTGAGAGAGAGAAAGAGAGCCTTGCTGGTTGTGTGCCACACGGGAGGCCCTGCTGATGAGTGCTACTATCATCAGATTGTTATCTTCTACACACACTGCGCTGTGTGTGTGTGTGTGTGTGTGTGTGTGTGTGTGTGTGTGTGTGTGTGTGTGTGTGTGTGTGTGTGTGTGTGTGTGTGTCACTCAATACAATCTTTGGCACAGCAATTCATTGACTACTAAGTCCAGAGGGACTTGGTAGGAGGAAAAAGACAGACGACAGAGAGCAAGAGAGAGAGAGGGGAGAGCATGTGGGGATAGAAACCAGGCGAAAATTTGAGGAGAGACGGATGAAGACCTCCTCACCTCACCTAGGTCGTCCGTCAGGACGCCCCTATAGGGCTTCGGTTGCGCAGGTTGTTTAAAGAATGGGGCGCTACTCCACATGCAGTTCTGTGGTTCTCCGCTAACTGGAGGTTTTGTGCCTCTCCGTTGTCGAGATGCATTGATCATCTGCAAAGTCATGATGTCCCCTGGTCCATGACATCAGTCTTATCGATGAATGCACCGAGGACTACTGCTACCCATAGGAGTAGCAGGATTTCTTATGGAGGTTTACTCCTCTAGAGATGCCGTGTTCTGCTCTGTTGTCCCCTGACAATGTTAACAGGATTACCGCGAGGAGGGTGTGGCTCTTCACCACGTGCGGATGGTTATTCATCATGGAGAGGCTGTATTTTGGGCTTCACGTGATGCTAGGGTGCATGGAGACCAGTCTAGGACGCTTTGAAAGGCCATCTAGGAAAGGTACTACTCCTATACTTAACGCTTTAAGGATGAAGAAAGAAAGACGAAGAAAATGAAAGCGACCGCAGACAGATCTGGTTTTATTTCGGTGGGACAGGGGAGAGTGGCAGCAAAGAGGGGGCACCAGCAACATGAGCAAGGGTCGGTTATTCTGCAGTGTTGTTCTGCAGTGCATGTGCATGGTTGTGGGTCGATGATGGGACTCGTTGCTGGTCTTACCACTAATTAGCAATGAGCCCAAACATGGGACACCCCTATCGAGTCCCCCGCAATAAAGACCACGGCATAGTATGACAGTGTGTGTGTGTGTGTGTGTGTGTGTGTGTGTGTGTGTGTGTGTGTGTGTGTGTGTGTGTGTGTGTGTTATTTAAGAGACTGACGGGCTCTCAGCTTTGGTTTGCCTTTAAAGTGGTTATTGTGGTGTCAGTGAAGCAGCCTCAATAGCCACTTACTGAAAGCTTTTCATCCTTTTCTCTCTCTCTCTCTCCGTTGTTGGTATCTATATGTATCTGTGCTGCTGGCAGTGAAGATGACCTTGTCGGCAAGAATGACAATAGAGGGGGAGAAAGGATTAAGAGGAAGCCAGAGAGAGATAAGAAAGGTAGCGAAAGAGTGACTGAGAGCAAGAGAGAGATGGAGATTGAAAAGAGAGCAAGAGAGAGAGAGAGAGATGACCTTGGTGGCTAGCGAGGGAGGTCAAGAGAATGTCACGAGAAAGGACGAGAGATAGAGGGAGTTGTGACCATGTTGGCAAGAAAGACAGCGTGATAGAGCGGGGGAACAGCGGTGATCTTGCAGTAAGAGATGGAAACAGAGAGAACAGATTACTCTGTGGAGAGGATCAACTCGGCATCTCTCTCTCTGCTGCGTGACTTTTATCTCCGCCCCCCTTCGCCTCCTCATCTGGTGTTCCCCCCCTTTTATCCGAGTCCCTTCATCTCTCCTGTACATGCCTTTCCCCTCCTACCCCCCCCCCCGCTGCTCTTCTAACACTCTCCCTCCCTTTTCACCTTCCGTTACCGTGCCGTCCTTCTCAATCCACCTATAACAGACTCTTTCCCGCTGCTCTTCTCCGTCCATCTCCAGTCTCCTTCCTTCTCTGTGCGCCTCCTCTTCTTTGCGTCCTCAGCTGTGTGCCGAGGTCAGCGCGTCATCCGAAGGTCTGTCCACTTACTGCAGAGAGAGCGGTCGGTGCTAACTGCCCCGGCCGAGCGATTAGCCGAAATTTCAGTTAATTTTCGATGCTTAAAGAAAACTGACGGATGGAGATGGGTTCGGTTGTCGGTTCGGTGATCAGAAAGAAAATGAAACGCCGTGCGTACTGCAACACCTACTGCTCCTGAGTGCAGCCGTATGCCTCGCAGTGACTAGCCTCGCAGTAACTAGCCTGCTGGAAGCTGGGGTTTCAAAATGGAGCTACACGTATAACACAGCTCAGTGTCACAATAACAAAAAATGGCCATAATGCATTGCGCCCACTGGTGTTTTCCAGTTTTCACAAAGCGCTGCGCTGCTGTAGGAGGTGGCAAATGTGTAATGGATGTGGGAGAGACGAGAGAGAGAGAGAGAGGGGAAAGTGACCACAAAAAGTGATTTACAAATGGCTGTAAGTGCTGGCCAAAATTGGTGGTATTTTGAATTTCAAATGGCATTTTAACTTGAACGGTGGATAATTTGTTGACCAACTGGTCATAGTCACAATGAATAATATAACCGAAATCCAAATCAACATCTGTTTCAAAAACCCAATTGAAATTGAACCAAACTCAAAAAGCACTAGTTGCTCAGCAGCACTAACTATACACACCTACTTTAATTTGTCCCAACCGGCTTCAAACAGGGCAGCACGGTGGCGCAGTGGTTAGCGTGGTCGCCTCACAGCAAGAAGGTCCTGGGTTCGAGCCCCGGGGGTAGTCCAACCTTGGGGGTCGTCCTCTGTGTGGAGTTTGCATGTTCCCCCCGTGTCTGCGTGGGTTTCCTCCGGGGGCTCCAGTTTCCTCTCACAGTCCAGGGACCTGTAGGTCAGGTGAATCGCCGTACTAAATTGTCCCTACGTGTAAATAAATGTGTGGGGGGGTGTGGGCGTGTGTGGGCCCTGTGATGGCCTGGTGGCCTGTCCAGGGTGTCTCCCCGCCTGCCGCCCAGTGACTGCTGGGATAGGCTCCAGCATGCCGTGACCCTGAGCAGGATAAGCGGTGTGGATAATGGATGGGTGGATGGCTTCAAACAACAAAAACGGCTCCCAGTGTTCCTACTTCACTGATGACGGCAGTGAGCGGGCCTAATTTCTGTTGCTGTGATTCTGAAGTAGAGTAGGACAGAATTATTTAATTTGATATTATTATATATTTACATGCAGCAGCATAAAGAGACCACCGAGCTGTCGCTGCTGTTGGAAACACAAAGGTCCCAAAGACGAACCCGAGTTGTTCTCATTGTTTCTTTCAGAAGCCAAATTTGACATGTTTTGTTGATGACGTCGCCCTACATGGTTTGGTTTGATTTGATTTGATTTGATACGTTTTGATTGGAGGAAGATGGAGCTCATCCTCGGTGATGAAACAGAACCGGATTCTGTTTTATGGTCATTTCTCTCAAATTACAAATGGACACACACCAGTCAAGTTCAAGTTCAAGTTTGGTGTCACGCGTATTAGAATACAATGAAATTGTTGTGCTCTGGCTCTCTCTGCCTTAACACAAAGGAAACAAGGGAACCCCCCCACCCCCCAAAAAAAAGACAACACTACAGACCTACATAGACTATGTACACAGTGAATTCATACATTATACAAAAAATATAGAAAAGTACACCATGGGGCGTCCAGATAGCGTGGCGGTCTATTCCGTTGCCTACCAACATGGTAATCGCCGATTCGAATCCCTGTGTTACCCTCCAGCTTGGTCAGGCACCCTACAGACACAATTGGTCGTGTCTGCGGGTGAGAAGCCGAATGTGGGTATATGTCCTGGTTGCTGCACTAGCATCTCCTCTGGTCGATCGGGGCACCCGTATGGGCGGGGGCGAAAGGGGGAACTGGGGGGAATAGCGTGATCCAGTGAGAAGAAGCGGCTGGCGACTCCACATGTATGGGAGGAGGCATGTGGTAGTCTGCAGCCCTCCCCGGATCGGCAAAGGGGGTGGAGCAGCGACCGGCACGGCTCGGAAGAGTGGGGTAATTGGCCAAGTACCACTGAAGAGAAAAAAGGGACAAAAATCCAAAAAAAGTACATGATAACACAACCATGTGCGTGGTTGTGTTAACATATGGGTATGTCAGCGGTGCAGCGAGCAGACTGCCTGTGGAAAGAAACTGTTGCTGAGACATGCCATGTTGATTTGATGCTCCGGTTACGCTTTTTAAATGGAAGGAGTGAACTCAGACCATGAGCAGAGTGGCTGGTGTCCTTACTGATGCTTTGGGCTTTGCTTTTGCAGCAAGTGGTGTAAATATTATGAAGTTGTGGTGGTTCATAATATTTACACCAGGTATAGACGGAAGTGGGGAGACATTCGTTGCTTTTGACTTGAGATTTAATGTATTCTTCACAAACGTGAGGTAACCTAGGCTTAAGTGAGAGAGAAAAACAGGTTCTGATACCAGCCGAATTCTGTTTCAGGAAATAAGAGTACTTCTTTTTCGAGGAAGGCCAGGTTTGCGTTTTACCCATCTATTACCACAGATGATGTGAAGGATCCAAGAGAATTGTGGAGCACAATTAATTTCACCTACTTTTATAATGAAGAGCTCAGCTGCTGTGAAACTGTTTTATTGAGCACTTTATATCTTATTAGCAGGGTTGAGTAGTAACGGATTACATGTAATCACGAGTATGTATTCAGATTACAAAAAGTAACTATAATCAACCAGATTACATTGAAAAAAATTGTAATTAGATTATAGTTACATTTTCAAAGATTACTTGATTACATTTTTGATTACGTCTTTAAAATATGGCGATTTTAAAATTATGAAACTTTTTCATGATAACCAAAGAAAAGTGCGTCTGACATGGGGTTTCTTAGACAAGTACTCCTCTTGCATTACAGTAGTAAACTTCTCATAAACGCTGAATATGCAAAATGCATTTTATTTGCTTAGAACATTTTTTTTGAGAGGTTTAAGGGAAAAAAAACATTTGTAGAACTCAAATTTTTGTGGCTGCATCCATTTTTTATTAGAAAGGGTAATATTTTCAATGTTTGAGTTTGAAGTAATCCAAAAGTAATCCAAAAGTATTCAGATTAGGTTACTTTTTGTAATCAATTGATAACATTACTAATTACAAAAATTGCCATGTAATTTGTATTCAGTAACTGACTCCATTTCAAAGTAATCTGACCCAACCCTGCTTATTAGCTTGTGTGTAACCCCTTTACATCAGTGTCCACCCTGCCTTTGTGTGTTGAGCACCATGTGTCATGTAGAGGTGTGTTACTGCCTGCAAAGCCCTCGCTCACCATTGCTCCTTGCATACCGCAGGTTTCGCCTTGACTCACAAATTTGATGACTTCAGACTTGACTTGTCCAAACTGTCAAAGACGTGGAACTCAACACCAGTGACTCACGACTTCACTTTGACTCGAGCCTTTTGACTTGAGAGACTCGATACCGTCTCCAAGCCCCAAAATAAAACACAGATCCATCTTGACCAAGTCTGTAGTCAATACGAATTTTAAAATTCATGGTTTCCGGAGGAAATGCACCAACTCCCACATATGGCGGGAGGTCGGGTGGAAGTGTTTTATTCGATTTTTTATTACACCAAAACAGAAAGCACATGTTGAGGAGGGGGGGGCATCAAATGTTGGAGACAGTGTGGACTTCAGGAAGCCACATATTCTGGGAGTGCCCAATGATAAGGCCTTTCTGGGCAGAGCCTCACAGAGCATTGAAAAGCATACTTAACAACGATCTGCTCTTGCAGTTTTCCACAATATTCTTAGGAAATGCCGATTTCCAGGCAGGATGGGCGGATGAACATTTATTTGGTATTTTGACACGTGCTGGTAAAACAGCACTCACAAGGCATTGGTTACTTCCTGAACCCCCCAGCATACAGGAGTGGATAGATACAGTAAACAACATTTATGTTCTGGAAAAGATGACTTTTTCCCTCCGTCTTCAGAAAAATAAGTTTGTTAAATTCTGGACCAAGTGGGTCAAATATGTGGGGCCCTTAAGGCCAGATTTTGTGGAGATATTGAATTAATGACATTTTAATACACCCTCTCTCTCTCTCTCTACCCTCACACTCCTTTTCCCTACCACGCATTGGGAACCTTCACACTCTCCCACCACAAACTGGGAACCCTCATATCAACTCTCTCCCATAGAGTCTTATGTACACACTTTAACTCTCCCAAATTGTATAAAGTTCTTAAAGTTGGCCTATTTTTTATTTCGATAATTTGTATTTTTTTTTAACTTTCTCTTGTAAGTTTTAAAAAAAAAACCTGAACGGCAGAGGAAAATGAAACTGTTATCGTTTTGATATAAATTTTGTAATATATACTGCTGTGAAAAATAAAGAATTTAAAAAAAATCATGGTTTCCATAAATTTTGTATATTGACCATGGCATTAAATGTGATGAAGAGTACATAATGACTTTTTTAGGACTTGAAACTCAGTCAGACTTGACTTGGGACTTGAACACCAAGACTTAATTGTGACTTAGAAAACAATGCCTTGGTCTGTCCTCTGTTGTATACTGCAGTTGATAGTATGCTTTTATTTAGAAGGTGATTCTAGGCCTGCTTCCATTATATCTGAGTGTTTACATCTCTCAGAAAAGTGGGGGGAAGTACCAGTTACGGTCTCCGGGCTTGTCCTTGCTGTTGGTCCCTACAGCCTGAACTGAGATGGACAGAAAGGTCCTGTATCTGCTCTGCTCCGTTTGCATGGAGGACACTGCAGAATAAGATGAAATTGTAGGAGCTGTTCTCTCTGGGGGGGGGGGGGGGGCGGCACGGTGGTGCAGTGGTTAGCGCGGTCGCCTCACAGCAAGACGGTCCTGGATTCGAGCCCGGAGGTAGTCCAACCTTGTGGGTCGTCCTGGGTCGTCCTCTGTGTGGGGTTTGCATGCTCTCTCTGTGTCTGCGTGGGTTTCCTCTGGGTGCTCCAGTTTCCTCCCACAGTCCAGAGACATGTAGGTCAGGTGAATCGGCCATACTAAATTGTCCCTAGGTATGAATGTGTGTGTATGTGTGTGTGTGTGTGGGCCCTGTAATGGCTTGGTGGCCTGTCCAGGGTGTCTCCCCACCTGCCACCCAATGACTGCTGGGATAGGCTCCAGCATCCTGCAACCCTGAGAGCAGGATAAGCGATTTGGACAATGGATGGATTATTGATTTATTAATAAGGCAGTTTTAGATTGTAGATGATCCAAGAGGCCGAAAATCCCAACCTCTCTGTCCCCCTACAGGGTTACACAGATGAGCCTGTGTCTAAGGTGTTGTGCCATGTGGAGGACGGCTCGGTGGTCCAGCTCGACAGATGGAACCTTCTGGTTGAGAAGAGCCCTGCCCATCCTGAGGAGGGTACACAGAAGGTCAGCGGTCATTGTGGAGTTGTGGGTACAGGGGTTTACAGGTTAGGCGTCCACGAATAGCACAGGGCGTAAGCTCAGTTTCGTAATGTTTATTTCCAAAGTGTTCTTCACAAGTAGAGCCGTAATCCACAATCCCCCCCCCAATAATAAATCATTATTTTATCCATCTGGATCACACAGTCAGATGGCATTGGACTATATCACTCCGGCATGTGATGCCGATGTGATATAGTTTGATGTAGTTTGTAATACATTACACTGTATGTGTTAGCTGTGGTCCCAGCATCCATTTTTACAAGGGTGGGAACTGTTTACTGCTGAGCTGATGGCCCACCAGCCACAATGGCTGCTACACCTGGTTTGTAGTCCTGCTAAACCTTGTTTGTAGTCTAAAAAAAACAGTTGGAGAAGGTCTATTTCTCTCTGCCCCCTAGATCCAACTATATAACACTGTTCTGCTGGAATATTGATTGCCCAACAGAATCCCCAAATCATCGTCCTGTTAAAAATGAATAGAGTAACAACTTATTAAGGGAGAAAAGTAGCAGATTGCAGCTTTGATAAAGGGATATTCATGGTAGGAATATGGAACAATGGGAATAGGACGTTTTAACTTTCACCCTATGTTCTTGAACCCGGTGTTTTGGGGTATTTGTGATGGGTCGACGAACAAACAGTTGTCCTGGATGCATGTGTAAATGTGTCAGTTGTGTAACTTCTGCCTCTTTGTCCTCAGCTGCCACTGAATGTGTTCAACAACTACTTCAGCCTGGGATTCGATGCTCACGTCACCCTGGAGTTCCACGAGTCCCGAGGTCACTGAAGTCTATTTTATTCTATTGCGTTCTGTTTTATAGTTCTTCACTCAAGTCAGTTTCACTCCCCTCAGTTTGACTCTTTGTTTTGCTCTCCGAACCTTCTGGACTGAAGGTTCGGAGAGCAAAACAATATGGAACAGATTACGCTTAGAAATGGAGGAAAACGTAAAGGCCTCGTTCACTGAAATCTTAAAGTACCTTTCTAAGTTGGGGAGTCAAGTCACTGTTTAAGACAAGAGGTGCACTTTTTTACCATGGTGTAAAATGTACACTCCATAGATCACACAGTATGTTTCTACTATAATTACAAGTTCAGTGGATGGTCGGAATATTTCAGAATATTGATCTTCTCCTCATCACAACTTTCTAATAGCTTTGCTATCATTCCAGTATCCTCCTTTTACTTTGCTCTTTCTGGGGTGTTTTTGTTGAGTCCTCACATGGAGAGCTCAAGTATATTTCAATAAGCAATGTTCAAAGTTATTATAGTAATAAAAAAGCCAGTATGGTAATAAAATGGAGGAATAGAGAAACATAGCAGTGAAAAAAGGAAAATATGTACCAGCGCATTCTAAACACATACCGTATTTCCTGGACTATAAATCGCTGGGGGTTTGTTTTTTTTTTACTCGTCTGGCTGGTCCTGCGGTTTATATTCCAGTGTGACACACACATTGGCGGTGGCTGAAGTGAGTTGCCCCCTTCAGAGTGAAGCGCTTTGGCTTTCTATAAAAGCTCTATATAAATGTAATGACGGTGATGATGTTATTATTATTATTATTATTATTATTAATTTAATTTTGTCGGACGAAACACTCAATTTCAACTAAAGCCACTAGATGGCACTGTTTAATCTTGTGACCCATTTGAAAATACTGTCCACCGGCGCGTTAACTGACGATGACGATTTCCGCCAGCTACACAGGGTGACGTGCTATGTCTTTGTGTTATAAAGCTTCGTAAGTATTTAAACGGGTTTGTATATCGCTTTGGCCTTACACGTATTTGGTTTCGCCGTGTCTTATTCCGTGTTTGTTTTGTTTTATGGTTTATTGAAAATGTATTTTGTTTTGAAAAGTTCCGGTCCGGCCTTCGATTGGATCTACGTAAGGAGGGCGGGGCTTTACGGCGTCGAGTCGTTGGTCTTTAATGAAAATAATATTGTTTCTTCTCGTGTAGTTCCCAGGGCTTCATTTTCTTGAGTCTAATATTTCTTTGATTTTAATCGGTCTTTTGATGAAATCTACTCATATATTTTCGGAATGTGTGTGTGTGTGGTGTTAGTGTGTGTGTGTGTGTGTGTGTGTGTGTGTGTGTGTGTGTGTGTGTGTGTGTGTGTGTGTTTGTGTGTGTTAGTTAGTGTAGATAGCGGGACCGAAAACCAAAGCACTTATGTTCCTAATTTTTTTTGGGAGGTGGTAGGTATTGTTCCAGAGAGGACCAGGAAAATTGCAGAAAATTAAAATCTACTACTACTACTACTTTCGGCTGCTCCCGTTAGGGGTCGCCACAGCGGATCACCCGTTTCCATTTTTTCCTGTCTTCTGCGTCTTCCTCTGTCACACCAGCCACCTGCATGTCTTCCCTCACCACATCCATAAACCTCCTCTTTGGCCTTCCTCTTCTCCTCTTCCCTGGCAGCTCCATATTCAGCATCCTTCCCCCAATATACTCAGCATCTCTCCTCCACACATGTCCAAGCCATCTCAATCTTGCCTCTCTTGCTTTGTCTCCAAACCGTCCAACCTGAGCGGTCCCTCTAATATAATCGTTCCTAATCCTGTCCTTCTTCGTTACTCCCAGTGAAAATCTTAGCATCTTCAACTCTGCCACCTCCAGCTCCGCCTCCTGTCTTTTCGTCAGTGTCACTGTCTCCAAACCATATAACATAGCTGGTCTCACAACCATCTTGTAAACTTTCCCTTTAACTCTTGCTGATACCCTTCTGTCGCAAATCACTCCTGACACACTTCCCCACCCACTCCAACCTGCCTGCACTCTCTTTTTCACCTCTCTACTGCACTCCCCGTTACTTTGGACAGTTGACCCCAAGTATTTAAACTCAAATGCCTTTGTCACCTCCACTCCTTGCATCCTGACCATTCCACTGTCCTCTCTCTCATTCACGCATAGGTATTCCGTCTTGCTCCTACTGACTTTCATTCCTCTTCTCTCCAGTGCATACCTCCACCTCTCCAGGCTCTCCTCAACCTGCACCCTACTCTCGCTACAGATCACAATGTCATCCGCGAACATCATCGTCCATGGAGACTCCTGCCTGATCTTGTCCGTCAACCTGTCCATCACCATTGCAAACAAGAAAGGGCTCAGAGCCGATCCTTGATGTAATCCCATCTCCACCTTGAACCCATCTGTCATTCCAACCGCACACCTCACCATTGTCACACTTCCCTCATATGTATCCTGCACCACTCCTACATACTTCTCTGCAACTCCTGACTTCCTCATACAATACCACACCTCCTCTCTCGGCACTCTGTCATAAGCTTTCTCTAAATCTACAAAGACACAATGCAACTCTTTCTGGCCTAATCTATACTTCTCAATCAACATTCTCAAAGCAAACATCGCATCTGTGGTGCTCTTTCGTGGCATGAACCCATACTGCTGCTCGCTGATCATCACCTCTCCTCTTAACCTAGCTTCTATTACTCTTTCCCAAATCTTCATGCTGTGGCTGATCAACTTTATACCTCTTTAGTTGTTAGAGTTCTGCACATCGCCCTTGTTCTTGAAAATCGGTACCAGTATGCTTCTTCTCCACTCCTCAGGCATCCTCTCACTTTCCAGGATTGTGTTAAACAATCTCGTTAAAAACTCCACTGCCATCTCTCCTAAACATCTCCATGCCTCCACAGGTATGTCATCAGGACCAACTTCCTTTCCACTCTTCATCCTCTTCATAGCTGCCCTCACTTCCTCCTTGCTAATCCGCTGAACTTCCTGATTCACTATCCCTACATCATCCAACCTTCTCTCTCTCTCATTTTCTTCATTCATCAGCCCCTCAAAGTATTCCTTCCACCTTCTTAGCACACTCTCCTCGCTTGTCAGCACATTTCCATCTCTATCCTTGATCGCCCTAACTTGCTGCACATCCTTTGCAGCTTGGTCCCTCTGTCTAGCCAATCGGTACAAGTCCTTTTCTCCTTCCTTAGTGTCTAATCTGTCATACAACTCACCATACGCCTTTTCCTTTGCCTTTGCCACCTCTCTCTTTGCTTTACGCTGCATCTCCTTGTACTCCTGTCTACTTTCTTCATCTCTCTTACTATCCCACTTCTTCTTTGCCAACCTTTTCCTCTGTATAATTTGCTGTACTTCCTCATTCCACCACCAAGTCTCCTTGTCTTCCTTCCTCTGTCCTGATGACACACCAAGTACCTTCCTAGCTGTCTCCCTCACTATTTCTGCAGTGGTTTTCCAGCCATCTGGCAACTCTTCACTACCAGCCAGTGCTTGTCTTAACTCCTGCCTGAACTCCACACAACAGTCTTCCTTCTTCAACTTCCACCATTTGATCTTCGGCTGTGTCTTCACTCGCTTCCTCTTCTTGGTCTCCAAAGTCATCCTACAGACCACCATCTGATGCTGCCTAGCTACGTTCTCCCCTGTCACCACCTTGCAGTCTCCAATCCCTTTTAGATGGCGCCTTCTACATAAGATATAGTCCACCTGTGTGCACTTTCCTCCACTCTGGTACATCACCCTGTGTTCCTCCCTCTTCTTGAAATATGTATTCACCACAGCCATTTCCATCCTTTTCGCAAAATCGACCACCATCTGTCCTTCCACATTTCTCTTCTTGACTCCATACCTTCCCATCACCTCCTCATCACCTCTGTTCCCTTCACCAACATGTCCATTGAAGTCCGCTCCAATCACCACTCTCTCCTCCTTGGGTACCCTCTCCACCATGTCGTCCAACTCACTCCAGAATTCTTCTTTTTCATCCATCTCACACCCAACTTGCGGGGCATATGCGCTGATAACATTCAGCAATAAACCTTCAATTTCCAGCTTCATACTCATCACTCTGTCTGATACTCTCTTCACCTCCAACACGCTCTTGACATACTCTTCCTTCAGAATTACCCCTACCCCATTACTCCTCCCATTCACACCATGGTAGAAGAGTTTGAAGCCACCTCTGATACTCCTGGCCTTACTCCCCTTCCACCTGGTCTCTTGCACACACAGTATGCCTACCTTTCTTCTTTCCATCATGTCAGCCAGCTCTCTCCCTTTACCAGTCATAGTGCCAACATTCAAAGTTCCAACTCTCACCTCCACATGCCTGCCCTTCCTCCTCTCTAGCTGCCTCTGGACATGCTTTCCCCCTCTCCTTCTCCTTCGCCCAACAGTAGCATAGTTTCCACCGACACCCTGCTGGTTAACAGTACCGGTGGCGGTCGTTGGTAACCCGGGCCTCGACCGATCCGGTATGTAAGTCTTATTTATGATCCGCATATTTGATTTGGCAAAGATTTTACGCTGGATGCCCTTCCTGACGCAACCCTCCCCATTTGTCCGGGCTTGGGACCAGCACTAAGGATGCACTGGCTTGTGCATCCTCAGTGGCTGGGTTAAAGAAAATTAAAATATAATATAATAATTATGCAAAATATGCATTTTCTAAAAATGGCTAAAAACCACTTTTCTCGGCATTTCAGATTATTCCGAGCATTTTGGGGGGAGGGAGTTGGAGTGGGGGGGGGGGTTTAGGGGCAGGGGGAAGGCAGTTAGCTGGCAGGATGAAGAGGAGGGAGATTTAGACGGGTGGATAACCAAACCGCTACATTGTAGCGGGGTTCTTCTAGTACTCGTATATTATGGTGGTTTCATTGGAAGTCGAAATTTCCCCGGTCGTCATATCGTTCATCCATTTTGGATTTTTTTTATTAGCGCGAAGCCCGCCGCCCACCCGTTTCCTTTTATTTTATTTTATGGAGAGTACTACGCGTTTGTAGCTATAGGCTTATAAAGCTTAGTGGTTATTCTTCAATAAGCCCTGTGATTAGGGTGACCAGACGGCCCGGTTTGTCCGGGATTTTCCCGGTTTCAAGCTGGGTGTCCTGAGTCCCAGCTACTCTAGCCTGTCTTTTTTTGGGGGGATAAAAATCCTTCCTTGTATCATGGCCGGCGAGACGGACAAGCTTGCGAGCCCCTGCACGAATGTGCGGTACAACTTTTTAGGGTCCCAGTTTGGGATTTTGAAAATCTGGTCACCCTACCTGTGATGGACTGGCGGCCTGTCCAGGGTGTCTCCCCGCCTGCTGCCCTGTGACTGCTGGGATAGGCTCAAGCATCCCCGCGACCCCGAGTAAGGATGAGCGGTGTGGATAATGGATGGATGAATAACCAGAAGGATGGAGTTAACAAATGAAGTTGAAAAGAGGAGCAAAGCAGGTCATTACAATACAAAGGAAAAGCAAGGCAAGTCTGACATTTGGAAAAAATTTCTCAGTTGTTACTGACGAAGCGCACTGGACTTTGTTAGTTGCGACAAATACGCAAACGTATTGCTCTACAACTGGCACAACTCTGGTTCCTCTGGGTTGAGCCGACATACCTGCTCCGTCCTCCCCGGTCAAAGTAAGCGCTCCTTCAGAGATAAATCACTGCACATGTTAAACAAAATACTACCGAGACATGTGTGGCACTTTGACATTCGGCCATATGACTTGGTTGCCGGGAAAGGCTTTGTTGACATAGAATAGAATAGAATAGAATAGAATAGAATAGAATAGAAGGCCTTTATTGTCATTGTAACCGAGCTATTTTCTCGCCCGGTGCGGGATTTGAACGGGGTGTGCTGCACCACAAGGCGACATCACTAACCGCTCGACTAAAGGGTCAGACCCCCTAGTCGATCGGCCAGTGGGTCTTATTAGTATGTTACATCATTATACAGAATACAATACTGATCAGTGCGTTAAAAGACACAGGTAAACGAAACAAAATCAAACAACCTCAGCCAAACAAACAACCATAGCTAACAACACGTGACCTAAAATAATAAGTAAAATGAATAAATACAATGTAATTTTGCCCTAGAATAGGTATACTTATTGCACTATAATTATAATAACTGTAATTATGGGGCATCCCGGTAGTGTGGCGGTCTATTCCATTGCCTACCAACACGGGGTCGCTGGTTCGAATCCCCATGTTACCTCCAGCTTGGTCGGGCGTCCCTACAGACACAACTGGCCGTGTCTGCGGGTGGGAAGCCAGATGTGGGTATGGGACCGGGTCATTGCACCAGCGCCTCCTCTGGTCGGTCGGGGCGCCTGTTCAGGGGGGAGGGGGAACTGGGGGGGTGATAGTGTGATCCTCCCACGCGCTACATCCCCCTGGTGAAACTCTTCACTGTCAGGTGAAAAGAAGCGGCTGGCGACTCCACATGTATCGGAGGAAGCATGTGGTAGTCTGCAGCCGTAGCTGTAGCAGTAGTCTGCAGTGGGGCAATTGCCAAGTATGATGGGAGGGGGGCCAAAAAAGAAAACAGTCCAGTGCAGGCCTCCATACTGTACCACCATATAAATACGACTTCTACACTGAAGTGACCTATATATACAGGTATGGTTTTTTTTCCTCACAACAATGTGTTTTTTGCTGAGTGTGACTTGAACTCGGCGGTGATTTGTAGTGCGGGAAATACGGTACACATTTAGTTGCAATAATTCTTATGTCTGACAGCCTTTGTTTTCACTCTCTTTTTGCACTTTACCTCAGAGATCTGTTAAATAATACTCCTCTTTATCTGAATCTGCCAATCCTGTTTCCAGAGGCCAACCCAGAGAAGTTCAACAGTCGCTTCCGCAACAAGATGTTCTATGCAGGAGTGAGTCTTACACCTGACTAACAACACACACACACACACACACACACACACACACACACACACACACATTGTCTCTCACATTAACATCTATTTACATATTCATATTTTACCTAATTTGGGTGGGTACTTAGGGAAATAGAGAGACGGGGAAACCAGTGAGAACCTGAAATAAGAGAAAGAAAGAGAAAAGAAGGAGAGGAAGAGAGATGGAAAGGATGGAGAGGCAGGAAACAAAGGAAGAGTGGGAAATGATCCAGATAGGTTGGGATAAATGAGGGGGAAGCGAAAAGCTATAGATGAGAGGAAGAGATTGAAAGGCAGGAGTTGGGTTAAAGGGAGACAGATGAAAGAATGAGGGATGAAGATAAGAGAAGGCTGAGGAGAAAATGGAGTAAGAAGAGGTGTTGCGTCTTTTTAATGAGAAAAGATTTAATGAATTGTAATTCTGTTTGACGGGGGTTGGTAGTGTGTGTGTGTGTGTGTGTGTGTGTGTCTCTCTCTCACTCTCTGTCTCTCTCTCTCACGCGCTCGCTCTCGCTCTCTCTCTGTCTCTCTCTCCTGTCTCTCTCTGTCTGTCTCTCTGAGACCAGGCTGCATTCTCAGACTTCCTCCAGAGAAGCTCCAGAGACCTGTCCAAGCATGTCAGAGTGGTGGTGAGTTTTAACAAAACCCAATTTTAATCCTTGTTCACTTGTGACATGACATATGTTCACTTTAATTGGGAAGCCATAGTTTTTAAGTCACAAAATATGCACTCTAAATTAATCTCTCGCTCTCTGTCTCTCTCCCTCTCCCTCTCTGTCTCTCTCTCCCCCCCTCTCTGTCTCTCTCTGTCTCTGTCTGTCTGTCTGTCTCTCTCTCTCTCTCTCCGTCTATCAGTGTGACGGTACAGACTTAACTCCCAAGATCCAGGAGCTTAAGTTCCAGTGCATCGTGTTTCTCAATATTCCCAGGTAGAACACGGTCGTATTATCAATTTCCACACTTTCTCGGGATGTCTTTGTCTCACTTGAGTTAAATTATCGAAGTAAAGGAAGTTTGTGTTTGAACAGTTAGGAGAGCTGGCGGAATTGGTGCAGCTAGTCCACTTTTATTTGGCGTCTGCTACTCACCTTTCCCACCTTTCTGTGGGACGTGTCTCGGTGCATCAGCAAAGTTGTGGAGTGAAAATGATGTAAACCGTTTGATGAGGCAGTCAAAGGGGAGGTTTTATGGTGGACTGCACAGCGTGCTTTTGGGATTTCCATCAAGAGAGTTGGCTGATTTGATCTTTTTTTTCAAAATGAAGGGTGGCTACAGATGGGCACGCAGACATTTCCACATTGCAACCATTACGGATGAATAATCATAGCCATCTGAAATCTACAGCGAATTTGTTTTTTAAAATGTCTTCTTTTTTTTTTTTTTTTTCTTTTTTTTTTTTGTCCTGGCACATACTTCCGAAATCTGTTGCAGCCACTTGTTTGCCTGGTTAGTTACGTCCATTTCATTAGAAACAGTCAGTCGTGGGTTGGTTCTGCTGACAGTCTACCAGCTGAGAAATCACTCATATGTTTTTGTCAGATTTGTCAACGTGTCACGTTGACAAACTCAATAAGTTGTGAAAATGTTGCGTTAAGTGAACACTTAACAGGCCGCTCAACATCAACACCAACTTGTCCCGTCTTGCTCCTCGCCCACAGACCATAAATACTTAGGGGTGGGAATCTTTCGGAATCTCACGATTTGATTCGGCTTCAATTTTTGGGGTCACGATTCGATTCGAAATCAAATTTCGATTCCTGATTCAACATCGATTCTAGATTTGGTACATAGCGGTGCTAATTTCAGGATCTACTCCAGCCCACTGTGCGCTAAGAAAGGTGGTGGGGCAAATCATGGCATGAAAGCAGACTAAAGTGTGTATAAGATTATGTAGTTTTATATTTGAAAAAGGTTTATCAATATATTGCAATAATGTGAATACATAAAGGCAAACCTAAGAGACTGTCCTCCACCAAAAAACGACTCCATAGGGTCGTTTGTACAAGCACCTTTAAGCTACCTCCTCGCGGTCCTCCGTAATTATAATACTGTAGAGCCGAAGTAACGGAGAAGACCGTAGGTTCACACTTTAGCCGTGTAGGCAACTTTCTTTAATCCACGGTAAATCCGCGAGACAAACAAAACCCACAGCTCGACTGAGCGGAGGTGGCAAGAATAACCAGAAAACTGGCTGGACAACCATAACTTAACCCTGCGTTAACCTGCCAGGGCAACCATGACTTAACCCTTAGTTCCTGGGTTGAATTCTGTCCCCAATACGTGTCCACCACATGACGTTACTTTCCTTTTAACAATACGTGATCTCCTTCTATAAGCTCTCGTCAGAAGGAATATTAATAAAAGCAAAGTTTAATGTCACATAGCAGTTATAATGTGCACGCTACCTGACTTTCTAACTTATGGCTAACGTTAAGTTAGCTCTTATAACGTTATTCGTAGATAAACATACTGCCAATAGTAATCTTAGTTACTATATTAGACGGCCAAACAACACAAAAACGCACTGACTACATAGTCTATTGTCCTCCCATTGTTTTAAAAACCCACAATGCACTGAGGCGAAAAGTATCTGTGGCATATCTCTTGCCGCCGGTAGGGGCGCTAAGTTAGGAACCGCTCCTGTGGATCGTATTAGAGGACAAACGACCTATGTGGTCGTATGGGTTGGAGGACTTGTTGTAACATTTGTTGTGGTCCCGAAATACTTGACTTTCCATTTGCAGATCTTGCATATTGAATGAGTCGTGTCAAGCGCCTTCTTCTGCGGGAGATTGTAAAATTCAAAATGCGACCAAACGCTCGCTTTCAATGTTGATGGGACTGGTTGAATTTGTTGCTGCTACACTTTTTGGAAGAATAATGTCAGCAGTGACTGACTAGCCACCGTTGTGTTTTCCGGAAGCCGGAACAGGTGTGTGGCAAGTCAACATTGCCAGCAGCGAGGAGGCTACTTAAGACTGAAAAAAACATTTTAAAAATCCAATTTTGGAATTTGTGAATCTATTCTGAATCGTAGAAGATGCGATTCTTACATGTCTTTGGCCTTTATAGCTGCAATTTATGCATAAATGTAAGTTTGTTATAAAAGTGAAGTGGTTGAGAACCAATGGCATAGTTGTACTTGTGTGTGTGTGTGTGTGTGTGTGTGTGTGTGTGTGTGTGTGTGTGTGTGTGTGTGTGTGTGTGTGTGTGTGTGTGTGTGTGTGTGTGTGTGTGAATAGGTATTGTGCTGGCACCATGCCATGGGGAAACACAGGCGACCACCGTGACTTTGAACCACAGCGTCATGATGACGGCTGCATCGAGGTCATCGGTTTCACCATGGCCTCACTGGTGAGAGAAGAACCAAGAGGGGAAACGTGAAGGAGAAAGAATGAGAGAAAGGCAGAAAAAAGAGAGAATGAGATGGGTGGATGAAGCAAGAGAGAGACTAGAGACTATAGGAAGAGGTGCAGTAGATATGAGATACAGAGGAGGGGGAAGGATAACAAGTGGATGGACAAGAAATAAAAGGATGAACAATAGAGATGTTGAATAGAAACCAGGGAATGAGCGGAAGAATCAGATGAAGAAAGGAGAAACAAGGAGAAACACAGCAACAAAGATGTTTTTTTTCCCGTTTTTTGATTGACTGGTGCTTTGGTTAATCCTTTTGTATTAACCGTTCTTGTCCAATAGGCGGCGCTGCAGGTGGGCGGTCATGGAGACCGACTGCACCAGTGCAGAGAAGTTGTGTTGACTACATTCAAAACTGTACCCGTCCAAGTGAGTAGTCTAATACTTGTATCCTTTATCCCTTCAGTAGTTCATACTGCTTTGTCACCAAACATCAGAATCAGACACACTTTATTTGTCGTTTCATTTCATGCACTTGCGCACATGAAATGAAATAAAGCAACGTTTCCCCCAGCCCACAGCAGTGCAACACAAAGACAAAAACACACATCCAAAAACTACAAGAAACTAACACATATATCGAAACTAAACAAAAAAAATCACTGTCCAGGAGAACGAACGCCAGCCAGGATGACTGTTGGAACTGCCGGTCTGCATGGGCTAACAGTTAACTTAGCCTGCCCTGCTTCCGCATCCTGTCAGACCGCTCTCGGTGTTTCCTCTTCGGGCGCAGCTCCGGTCAGGGCTGTGGTCCTTGGGCCCACAGGATGCAGCAGACCAAGCTCCCTCAGCCGATTCAACACTAGCTGTCCCAGCCAGACACCTTTGACACACTTCCCTGCACTCCACACAACAACACTAAAAACACAGTCAAGGCTAGGTGTGGCCGCCGCCAGACTGCCCTCGGTGTTATCAGAACTGCCAGTCTGCGTGGGCTAGCAGTTAGCTTAGCCTGCCTCGCTTCCGTGTCCTCTCAGACCACCCTCGGTGTTTCCTCTTTGGGCACAGCTCCAGGCAGGGCTGTGGTCCCTGGGCCCACAGGAGGCAGCAGACCAAGCTCTCCCAGCCGATCCAGCGCCAGCTCTCCCAGCCATCAAACGAAGACAAACTTAGACGCAGACATGGACAAAGACACTGCAGGGATGGTACTGGGTGAGACTGCCACAAATGTGAATTCGCACCGCCATCTTCCCACACCGGAAGTGGAAGATGTAGATGCAGATAAAGGTGAAACAGAAGGTCTGAGGTTGTTATTGTGGTTGCAAGTTTTATATTCATGGTTATGTAGCTTGGTTGCCAAACGGGTTGGGCTGGTTTTTGGGAGGATTTTAAACATTTGCCTCTTTTCACAGCTCTTTGTCTGCCCACAATTTATTTTGACTCCTAGATTGAGAACTTTATTGTACTTGAAGCCTTGTGAATAAATGTGTGATGTGAGTGGGTTTGGCAAAATGTAGTTGACAGAAGAAAACTCACCATACAAGCAACACTTTGAGCTCATCCCGAATTTCACATCCCACGCGTTACATTCATTTGGTCCTTTTTCAGCTTCTGACAAGTTTAAGGATTTTTTTTTTCTTCAAAACAGTGTGATAAGGGAGAACATAACTGACTACTGTGAGTGTGTATGTGTGTGTGTGTGTGTGCGCGTGCGGATGTGTGTGTGTCTGTGTCTGTGTGTCTAGGTGGATGGTGAGCCATGTCGGCTGGCCCCCTCCACTCTCCGGATCTCCCTTCGAAATCAGGCCAACATGGTCCAGAAAAGCAAGAGACGTACCTCAGTACCCCTGCTGAACGAGTGAGTGACACACACACGCACACACACACTGTAACACTCATATACAGACAGTGAATAATTCTTTCTCTCGGAGTCCTACCCCACCTCGTCCCCTAGCACTTTCACTCCGACACTCTCACACACACATTTGCACTCACATGCTGTCAGGAAATAGGCCAGCAGTGTTTTTGAGTGCCCGGCTAACACTGACTGAGTCATTCAATCTGTTTTGTAGGAGCTGACATTCATTTTTCTACCCGTCCTTCACCTCTCCTCATCTCACCAAACCTGAGAAACAACATTAAGACAAAGTACAATCTGATGTTTCTGTGTTGTTTTCCCCATGACATCATGATTTTGTTTTGTTTTTTTTGCTTATTTTTTTTCCTCCTTTTCCTCCCAATTGTACTCGGCCAATTACCCCACTCTTCCGAGCTGCCCCGGGTGCTGCTGCACCCCCTCTGCCGATCCGGGGAGGGCTGCAGACTACCACATGTCACCTCCGATACATGTGGAGTCGCCAGCCGCTTCTTTTCACCTGACAGTGAGGAGTTTCACCCGGGGGACTTAGCGCACGAAATGATCACGCTATTCCCCCCAGTCCCCCCCCCCCCGAACAGACGCCCCGACTGACCGGAGGACGTGCTAGTCCGGCTTCCCACCCGCAGACATGGCCAATTGTATCTGTAGGGATGCCCGACCAAGCTGGAGGTAACAACCAGCGATCCCTGTGTTGGTAGGCAACGGAATAGACTGCTACGCTACCCAGACGCCCCATAACATCGTAAATATTGTTGCTCCAGAACCATCATTGCAATGGATCAATCACAGAAAAATACCGAAGCTAACCTAACATAACCTCAACCTAAACCTAACTCTAACCAAAACCTAATACTTATCTTACCCTAACCTTCACTGATAGCTAACCCATAACCATCTTTTTCCCTGAGTCGTGAAGACAGAACAGCACAACGTGATTGGTCGGTTGCAATGATGGTCCTGGAGCAACATTAATGATGATGTCATAGGAACAACACCAACACAGAGATATCACATACACCTACAGACAAATACCTGTGCAGATGAAAGCCTGATATGGGAACATCAAATCAAATCAAATTAAGTCAATTTTATTTGTATAGCCCAATATCACAAATTACAAATTTACCTCAGTGGGCTTAACAGCAACACACTAGAACATCTAGCACTAGAACATGTAGCTTTAAGTCATGTTTTCCTCAGTCATAAGTTATGGAAGCCATAACCAAAAGCTGACAGACTTTTTTATACGCTGTATATAATGATCCTGTCATGTTAAGTGTGTATCATACTGTGGAAGCGATGGCATACTATCTTAATATTTATATGATGCTTGCAAATTACTGAAGAAAAACAGCCATGATTGAATAGATAAAACTGATTGAGGACTTCTACATTTTGTTCTTGTCTATTCACTTATTCTAATTGTTTTCTTCTGTGCTGTCAATACAATACAATATAATGCAATGCAATGCAATACAATACAATACAATACAATACAATACAATACAATACAATACAATACAACGCAATGCAATGCAATGCAAACAACTTTATTAATCCTGCCAGGGACAAATGTGATCATGATATGTGTTTAGACATACATCTATCAAAGTAAATAAATGTTATGTGCATGTAGACTATGCAAATATACATATTTAGTGTCACTTGCAATGCTAATGGG
This sequence comes from Lampris incognitus, assembly GCF_029633865.1. Classification (NCBI taxonomy): domain Eukaryota; kingdom Metazoa; phylum Chordata; class Actinopteri; order Lampriformes; family Lampridae; genus Lampris; species Lampris incognitus. Next base: position 32,959,418 of record NC_079213.1, on the reverse strand, counting down.
CACATCAGTTTTCACTTTCCTGATGTTACATGTACATGCATGTCAGAGAAAGAAAGCTGAATCGGTTCATCTGGACATAACGTTTATTGAGGGAAACATTTCATCACTCGCTGTGTCCAGATGAACTGATTCAACTTTCTTTATGATTTTCTTACCTGGAATATTGAGCATGCATAAAGACATCTACAATGGCGTCCGGGTAGCATGGCGGTCTATTCCGTTGCCTACCAACACGGGGATCGCTGGTTCGAATCCCCGTGTTACCTCCGGCTTGGTCGGGCGTCCCTACAGACAAAATTGGCTGTGTCTGCGGGTGGGAAGCCGGATGTGGGTATGTGTCCTGGTCGCACTAGTGCCTCCCCTGGTTGGTCGGGGCTCCTGTTCAGGGAGGAGGGGGAACTAGGGGGGAATAGCGTGATCCTCCCACGTGCTACGTCCCCCTGGTGAAACTCCTCACTGTCGGGTGAAAAGAAGCGGCTGGTGATTCCACATGTATCGGAGGAGACATGTGGTAGTCTGCAGCCCTCACCGGATCGGCAGAGGGGTGGAACAGTGCCTGAGGTGGCTCGGAAGAGTGGGGTAATTGGCTGGATACTATTGGGGAGAAAAGGAGAAAAAATTTTTCCAAAAAACACATTACATGCAGGGTTTGCCTTCGGTGTGACATCCCAGCAGCAGTAAATTTGGATGGGGTGGCTCTGTCACACTTGATCTATCCTCTTAGCACAGCACATAGCAAACCAAACTACTTCAGCTGCAGCGGCACCAGCCATCGAAACCCCCAACTGTCCTGCACCACTCTGTTACTACAGTCTGTTGTTCAGTATCAACAGTAAGGAAGACCAGATGACCCATATTATGTTGGGCAAAACTGTTCAACCAGACCGATCATTGCACCCTACAGGAGTGGTGTAGACCACCCCTTTCAGAAATGAAATAATGGTGCAGTAATAGTGGTTGTTGCCTGTAGTGCTCGCAGGGAAACACAGGTTTTTTTTACGATGGCTACGTCTGTCTGAACGCCGGCCGAAGCATTCGGCTGCCTCAACGACTCTAGGTCGTTCCAAATACAGCCGCCTGCCTGCTTCACCCCTGCTACACTAATATCTGCATATATCTGCATAAATCTCTGACTATGTCTGCAGTCACTTTCTAACAGCTACAGTTCCTGTTTATGTGTGTGTACTTCCTGTTTGTGTGTGTGTGTGTGTGTGAGAGAGAGAGAGAGAGAGAGAGAGAGAGAGAGAGAGAGAGAGAGAGAGAGAGAGAGAGAAAGAGGGAGTAAAAGTTACTTGCTGTAGCTGCAGTTAGTGTCTTTGCTCAATGTGACTGTACTGTATCGTACTGACGTGTGTGCCTACTTACCTTATGGCTCTCTCCGTCTGTCTCCCCTCTTCTCTGTCTCAAATTCACTTTGTTCTTTTCTCCTGAACATGCCCGTTGTCCTTTCTCAATGAGCTTTGGTTCCTCTCATTCGATTTTCCCAACGGTCCCGTCCTTTGTTTCTCCTCCTCCTGTCTCTTCTTCTCATCCCCTCCTCCCTCGACTTATTTCCTCTTGTTTTTCTCTGACCAGTTTCTCTTCTCTCCTCCTTCTTGTTCCCTGTTTCTTTTCCACCCCGCTGCCTGGCTCACCTTTCCTCTCCCTCCTCTCCTCCTCCCCTCCTCCCCTCGTTTCTCCCTTACCCCCCTCTTCATTTCTCATGTCCGGTCTTGTATTTTTCCCCCCTCTTATTCCCTCTCCTCTGCCTCTCCCCTTCCCTCGTTTTCTCCTCCACGCCACGCCCTCCACCTTCCTCCTCCCCCCCCCCCCCCACCCCTGCCCGTCATGGCACGGTGGTGTGTGTGCCGTTGGCACGGCGTGGCGGTGTGTGTGTGTGTGCGGCCGTAGTATTCAGAAGGTGTGTGCAGCTGATCTGCGCCGCCTCTCTGCTCCCCCCGACTCCTTCTCTGTGTAAGTACTTCAACCCTTTGTCCGTGTGTGTGTGTGTGTGTGTGTGTGTGTGTGTGAGAGTGAGAGAGAGGGGGAGAGAAAGAGAGAGACTGTGTGTGTGTATGTATAAGCATCACCTTGTGGGATGGTTTGGGTGAGGAAGCGTGTTTTAGCCGTGCTGTGTGGTGTTGTGTTGTGTGGTGTTGTGTTGTACTGAGTTTTTTTTTTTTTTTGTCCCTCTGTGTGTTGAAGATAGAAGTGAAGCGAGAGCGGGAAAAGAGAGAGTCCATGGTGGCATGCTAAAGCTTTCTAACTTCTCAGTGCGCTTCAGCTTCTAGTCGATGTGTCTCTTCCCCCGTTTTTCTCTTTTTTCCCCCCCCTTAACCTTTGACCTCTCCCACAGCTGTGCTCGTTATGCCTGCACCGGGTCACAGACTCGGTCCTGCACCGGGTCACAGACTCAGTCCAATCCTTTGCATACACTTGCAGTCAAAGCTCTTCCATACTATTTGACAGACAAAAAGTCGAAACTGCACCTTGGCTTGTTATTTACCCCAAGTTGTCAGCATCACTTGTGATAATGAGGCTTCAGCCATGCTTGGGGTAATGTTATTCATTCAAACGGCCTCAAAATCTCCAATTTAGGTCCAAATAAAGACTCTGAATTCTGTTGCAAAAGGATTTCAGCGGAGCTTTTTATCTGAGGGAGTTGTTTGACTGAGGGAACTCTGAAAGCATCTTCACTTTCAATATCTTTAAACCACCGAGGGTCAAGTGCTCATGTCCAATGACCTACGTGTTGTTTCGGCCCATAAACAGATGAAATTGTCTGCAGCTTTGTGGACGTTGTGTACCTGCCATCATCAGCTCACTGAGCAGGTCACCAGGAGCCTTTTACAGAAATGTTGTCAGTGCAACTCCCTGAGATACACAGCTCTGCACACGGTGTTTAAACAAGACACACAAGACTTGATGTCAATAATGGTTTCAAGCTGCTTGATTTCTGATCTGTGTTTGTGTGTGTGTGTGTGTGTGTTTGTGTGTGTGTGTATGCACATTTGTATCCTTGTGTGTTTGTTTTATGTATGGACTCTGTGTATGTTGACGTGGGTTTGTGAGAGTGTGTGTGAAATGCCCTTGTGTGTGTGTGTGTGTGTGCGTGCGTGCATGCGTGCGTGCATGCGTGCGTGCGTGCGTGTGTGTGTGTGTGTTTTCCAGCCCTCATGCGGTTCCCGATCGTCTGCGGCTCAGAGTAAATCGGATCAGCCTTCAGGAGTATGACAGGCTACAGTACGACAAGGAGCGACTACGAGACATCTGTGAGGCTCTCAGCCGCGTGTGCATGTTGTGTGCCTGTGTCAACACGAACAAACTGCCACAGCAGGCTTGTTAACCTGTTAGGGCGCTGTTTATTTCACACATGTGTAAGTTGACTCTTTGTGTGTGTGTGTGTGTGTGTGTGTGTGGCAGCCATTCCAGTGGGCATTGTGGTAGTGAGGGGGGACTGTGATTTGGAAACCTGCAGACTCTACATCGACCGACTACAAGAGGTAAGTGTTTTCTTTTTGTTTTGTTTTTTCACTTCTTCTTCTTCTCTTTTGCTGTCATTTTGATATTATACTCATCACGTAATTAATCCTCTCCTTGTTCTTTCCCTTCTTTTGGCTCATATTACCCATGCATATTATATCCTCATTAACGTTACCACATTAGGTCTTTCTTAAATAATCAAACAGGACTCAGGAGCATAAACAGCAGTGTCCGCTCAGGGAAAACATTCACTGTCGACAGTTAATTGCAGTTCTTTTGGACGCGCTTGTTTGTTCTCACTGAAATGTTTCTGATGTGTTTAGGATTTGCACCAGGCGCCATCTACTGGCCAGAGAGTACATTACCAGGTACAAGTCTGTCTTCTTACTGCCAGTTTGTCTTGGGATTTATCGTAAATAACGTCTCACTGTCTTCAATATTGGCTGTCGTTTGCTTCATTTTATAAACATTTTTTTTTATTTGGAATCACGTATTAACAGCATTTTTACATCTACCTCTACTACCACTTTTGACTGCTCCCGTTGGGGGTTGCCACAACGGATCATCCGTTTCCATTTCTTCCTGTCCTCTGCATCTTCCTCTGTCACACCAGCCACCTGCATGCCCTCCCTCACCACATCCATAAACCTCCTCTTTGGCCTTCCTCTTTTCCGCTTCCCGGACAGCTCCATATTCAGCATCCTTCTCCCAATATACCCAGCATCTCTCCTCCACACATGTCCAAACCATCTCAATCTTGCCTCTCTTGCTTTGTCTCCAAACCGTCCAACCTGAGCTGTCCCTCTAATATACTTGTTCCTAATCCTGTCCTTCTTCGTCACTCCCAGTGAAAATCTTAGCATCTTCAACTCTGCCACCTCCAGCTCTACCTCCTGTCTTTTCATCAGTGCCACTGTCTCCAAACCATACAACATAGCTGGTCTCACAACCATCTCGTTAACCTTCCCTTTAACTCTTGCTGGTACCCTCCTGTCACAAATCACTCCTGACACTCTTCTCCACCCACTCCACCCTGCCTTAACAGCATTTTTACATACGTACATAGTCATCTTTAGTTAGATACTTTTACAAAGTGATCCATCTTTTCTGCTTTTTACAGAGTAATTATAGAACACAAAAATAGAATGTGGGGTGTTTTTCTATTTGAGATACAAGAAGAAGAAAAAAGAAAGAAAAAGTACAAAAACCATACTTACTACATAAACAAATTTAAACAAAAGAAGGACGTTTGGGAAATATACAATTTCCACTTCTCCCAAATGTCCTCAAATTTAGTTTCCTCAAGCCTCATTTGCTTCATTTTAACCTATTTCTGTCTGTCTATCCTTACTAAACAGCAACATGTTAACATTTGTTGTCAGTACAATGCCACAGTGTTACCTATTATATAGTTATACTGAGATATTTTTTGTCTATTATCAAGGTGAAATGTCAGTAATGTGGTGATTAGCAACTTTAACCTTGACTTTGCTATGATAAGATGCTATGCATTTTATGTCTAGCTGCAGAATATCATCCAGTGCTGTGATACTGCCACGTTTCTCTGTCTCTCTTCTTCACTTTCTGTGTCTGCACTTCTTTCTTTTTCACTCTGTCGTCCTCTTCTCCTCATCTTTCTGCCTGTATTCCCACCTCACTACTATCTACTTTCTCTCCACTTCACTACTAAAATCTAAATCGTAATCTGTAATCTAAAAATCTTAACACTGTTGTCCAAACTCTACACACTTAATTTGTGCATTAACTGGGTGTTGAAACACAAACTGTACCCTTCTCTATCTCTTTCACTCTCTTTCTTCAAGGACGAGAGTCCAGTTGTTCCCAGGACCAGTTCAGCCAGTAGACTCTCTCCAAACTGGAGTTTCCTGGATTGTGAGTAACTCTTTTTTTATATAACTCTTGAGGAAAAGTATATGAAAACATTCCAACATCTTAGAATTATTATTACAATTCAGAGCACCTCAAACAGGCATAAAAAGCTAGTAGTGGGGTGTACGGGTAGCATTCCATTGCCTACCAACATGGGGATCACTAGTTTGAATGTCCGTGTTACCTTTGGCTTGGTCGGGCGTCCCTGCACACAGTTGACCTTGTCTGTAGGTGGGAAGCTGGATGTGGGTATGTGTCCTGGTCACTGCACTAGCACCTCCTCTGGTCGGTCAGGGCACCTGTTCACAGGGGAGGGAAATCATGATCCTCCCACAGGCTAGGTTCCCCTGGTGACACTCCTCACTGTCAGATGAAAAGAAGCGGCTGGTGACTCCACATGTATCAGAGGAGGCATGTGGTAGTCTGCAGCCCTCCCCGGATCAGCGGAGGGGGTGGAGCAGCAACCGGGACGGCTCGGAAGAGTGGGGTAATTGGCCAAGTACAATTGGGGAGAAAAGGGGGGGGGGTCCATCCATTATCCAAACCGCTTATCCTGCTATCGGGGTCGCGGGGATGCTGGAGCCTATCGCAGCAGTCATTGGGCGGCAGGCGGGAAGACACCCTGGACAGGCCACCAGGCCATCACAGGGCCAAAAAAAAAAAAGCTAGTAGCATCAAGGCTATTTGTAAGCACATCAATGAAAAAGTTCTTTAGACTAACATTTATCATCCATTGCATCATCAACGGTGTTGGGCAAGCTACTTTCAAAATGTTATATATTATATATTACTAGTTACTTTCAATTGAAAGTAATGTGTTACTTTACAATATTACTGTCTTTGTAGAGTAATGTGTTACTGTTTACACTACTTTTGCGTTACTTTCACCAAAATAACCACATTAGTATGACTAAGCATTGAAGAGGGTAATGTTTCGTAGAGGGTAATCAAAGCACAGAAAATAGAAGCTTAAGTTTATTGCAGTTCATTACAAACCCAGTGGTGGGCTGCATGGTGGCACAGTGGTTAGCGCTGCCGCCTCACAGCAAGAAGGTCCTGGGTTCGAACCCTGGGGTTGTCCAACCTTGGAGGTCATCCCAGGTCATCCTCTGTGAGGAGTTTGCATGTTCTCCTCGTGTCTGCGGTGGGTTTTCTCCAGGTGCTGCGGTTTCCTCTCACAGTCCAAAGACATGTAGGTCAGGTGAATCGGTCATACTAAATTGTCCCTAGGTGTGAATGTGTGGGTGTGTGTCAGTCAAAAAGACATGGATGTTAGGGTCAATACTCCTGTCTGTGCCCCTGAACAAGGCATGGAAAGACGAACTGGAGTTGGTCCCCGGGTGCTGCACAGCGGCTGCCGACTGCTCCTAGCTACACAGCTAGGATGGGTTTAATGCAGAGCGTAATTTCCCTACGGGGATCATTAAAGTATATCATATCATTGTTTAGCATAATGAAGCCTGAAACAGCTTATAATAACCGCTTATATTAAAAATAGTGTGACGATACAGAAAAATTAAATAGCCTAGACCTTTTTAAATAAGTGAATGGCCTTGGACACATGAATTATGTTCTTGTCTTTTTCTTTGATGAACAAAGTAATGGTAGTATACCCATTTCAAAAATGTAGTCTGACTCTGCAGCCATCGAATTTCAGCAGCAAGAAGTTCTTCAGCCGATATTTTTTATAGTGTCGCACTGGCGGAAGTAGTGTGGTGTGGATATCTTTAAAAAAAACAATAAACAATGAATTGACGGCCTAAATACCGCAGGCATGGACTTGGCATAACACATCTGCTACAGCAGAATGTGTTCATTATAATAAAGTGAAGTAGCTACACTGACCACGGACGCCACGCACACCTGTGCAGGCACCTGCACTGCTGAGCTCTATTTTTATGCAGCTGGTGTATTTTCCTTTCTCTACACATGGCTATGTGACCCTCCAACAGGAGTACAATCTGTTTAGAAATTATTAAACTAAATACCTCATTGTACCAGAGGCAATGTGATGCAGCCTTGTGGGTTTTTGTTTCAGTGCACATTATAAATCAATGTGTAGCCCTGATCCTGTAGTTAAAATTATCTAGTTACTTCAGTACAGGGGCGGCACGGTGGCGCAGTGGTTAGCACAGTTGCCTCACAGCAAGAAGGTCCTGGGTTCGAGCCCCGGGGTAATCCAATCTTGGGGGTTGTCCCGGGTCGTCCTCTGTGTGCAGTTTGCATGTTCTCTCTGTGTCTGCGTGGGTTTTCTCCAGGTGCTCCGGTTTCCTCCCACAGTCCAAAGACATGTAGGTCAGGTGAATCGGTCATACTAAATTGTCCCTAGGTGTGAATGTGTGGGTGTGTGTCAGCCTTGTGATGGCCTGGCGGCCTGTCCAGAGTGTCTCCCCACCTGCCGCCCAATGACTGCTGGGATAGGCTCCAGCGTCCCCATGACACTGAGAGCAGGATAAGCGGTTTGGATAATGGATGGAACTCTCCTCAGAACTCTCCTCAGAAAACATGACTGGTACGCGACACAGACGCAGCTGTAGCAGGTAAACAAGACTGGGTTAAACCCTAGTATATGGCTGGACTCCAACTACATTTAGAAAGCGGTTGTTTTTGACATCGGTTCCGTGAACAGCGGCTGCACTGGACAACAGTTTTCAAACCCTGATTATTTATACAGTTAAATAGCACCAATTTATTTTTATGTGAAATAATAACCTGGCTACAATCCCTGCGGCCTTGATCACTGGAAAGTCTGGGCATGACACCCCTTATAATTGTGCTTCAGTTCCCACCAACTCTGTTTTTGCAATGAGGCATCTCAGTGTTATCCATGAGCAGCAATATATTGCGTTGGTTAGCATGTGAACTCCTGCGCTGATTCGCGGCCATTAGGCAGCTCTCCCCAGATCAGCAGAGGGGGTGTAGTAGCGACCGGGACGGCTCGAAAGAGTGGGGTAATTAGCCAGATACAATTGGGGAGATAAGGGGGGGGGGGATCCAAAAAAAAAAAGTTTTGCGGCCATTAGGGAAACTCCCACTTCCATGTTTACCAGCGACTTCGCTGGTTGGCTGACCAATCATGTAACTTCAGTGACATCGTTGGTCACCTGATAGGTACATTAACGTTTGTAGGGCTGGGCTCCCTGGCCGGTATAGCCAAAAACCAGCTCCGCCCTGCCAGCATGACGCGCTGCCTCTGTGCCTGGTATGTTTCAGGTGGTAACGCATTACTTGACATCGTAACTGTAGTGATATTACCGAAATCCTATTAATAACACGTTATATTACTTCGTTACCGCTATGAGTAATGCATTACAGTAACGCATCGCTCCCAACACTGAATGATGTATAGAAAAAAACAAACCATTAACTCAAATGAATGGTGAACTGGGCTCTTACAGGAGCTCTACAGTGTAATTGGGCTGAGGAGCGTAGAATTTTTACTGAACCTAAATGACATCCAGTATTCTCTGTTCCCTTTTTCTCTACAGCAACCTCAGCAGACCGCTTCTATCGCATTGACAAGGCTCAGGTAGGACATGGGACATTCATCAAACCTCCCCCTGAAATACTTACAAGCATCCGATGATGAACTGCAACTACAGTTTCATGCTTTTATATGGGAAGACGTAGAAGTCTGTATGGTTGTGAGCTACATCAGCATCAAGGTGCAACAGCTTGTACATTTTTCACCCGTCTCTCAGTGTCAGTATTGAGCTGTCAGTTGACTAACTGGAAACCATCTGTTAGTCAGCCACTGGCCCGTGTCACGTCCACATGGGACACCACTGAACATGGAAAAACCCAGAGGTGTTGCAGTTTTTGACACATGCAAACCGGCGTGGCTGGCTCTTATAAAGTCTATCTCACCCATCTTCCCTCGACATTCTCAAGCCATGCAAAACCTTAAACATTCCTGTCTGCTCCTCTTGTTCTCTACATGAACAGCTATGGCAGCGTGAGTGTAAAGCTTTGGGTGTGAATAATGGTTGAGAGTACTATAAGGAAAATACCAGGGATCACAGTTTTTACCCCGATTTTCACTTAAATCAGAGAACCATCACAGGTTTGTGAGGCTTTTTGCAGATCAGTGTATAGTAAAAGGCTGTGTAATGATAATGACAGTAAATCGCTGTGTTGGCATGAGCCACACCTCAGGGGGAAGAGTATTTTAATTCCCACATTCGTCTCGTGTTTGCGGATGTGCATGTGTTTGTCCTTATTTGTTAATGTTTCTGTGTGTGTGTGTTTGTGTGTGTGTGTGTGTTTGTTTGTTTGTCCTTAATCTTTCTGTGTGTGTGTGTGTGTGTGTGTGTGTGTGTGTGTGTGTGTGTGTGCGTGTGGTTGTACTTATGTGTTAATGTTGGGGTGTGTGTGTTTGTATGTATGTATGTGTGTGTGTGTGTGTGTGCGCATGCATGTGTTTGTCCTTATGTGTTAATGTTTCTGTGTTTGTATGTGTGTGTGTGCGCGCATGTGTTTATCTTTACGTGTTAATGTTTGTGTGTGTGTGTGTGGGTGTGTGTGTGTAGGAACACCTTCACTTTGTGACAGAGATCTGTCAAGACGAGGTTTTCATCCTGGACCATGAAGGACCAGTTGTGAACCAGGGCTCCTCCACTGGGATGCCTGACCTTGTGGTGGAACCTGCCACTGGGTGAGAGGGGGCATGAATACTTTACATAGACATTGATGCACAAACGCAAACGCAGGGCTAGCTATATGTTCATATATTGTACCTACATGTTTATATATTCTTCCTACACGTTCATTCTACCTACATGTTCATATGTTCTATCTTCATGATCATTCTACCTACATGTTCATATATTCTACCTACATGTTCATATATTCTACCGACATGTTCATATATTCTACCTACATGTTCATTCTACTTACATGTTCATATATTCTAACTACATGTTCATGTATTCTACCTACATGTTCATTCTACCTACATGTTCATGTATTCTACCTAATGTTCATATGTTCTACCTACATGTTCATTCTACTTACATGTTCATATATTCTACCTACATGTTCATGTATTCTACCTACATGGTCATTCTACCTACATGTTCATGTATTCTACCTACATGTTCATACATTCTACCTACATGTTCATGTATTCTACCTACATGTTCATATATTCTATCTACATGTTCATGTATTCTACCTACATGTTCAGGTATTCTACCTACCTGTTCATGTATTCTACCTACATGTCCATGTGTTCTTATATGTATGGACATGTGTCGATAGGTTGATGGATAATTCTAACATTCACACATGAAAGTGAATTAAAGATAATTAATTTAAGCTACTTGTGTAAACCTGTCAGCAATATATTTGGCATTACACATGTATATGCCATGTACTGTATGTGCTATTAAAGATATATGAATAACAGTTTTCTTATCTGCAATTTGTCACCAGGGCACCACTTACTCCTGAGGAACAAGGTAGGAAAAAACACACACATGCATACACACAAACACACACACTGTGGCATGCTTGTTTTTTAGATATGAAAAAGCGTATAGAGTGTCTATCATTTTTAAAGTGAACCCGACATGTCACTGACGTGGGGGGCACTTAACAGTGACCCATTTCTTATTTAGTCCATGGGCCAGAGGCCAAAATTTCCTATTTCGGTACACTCAAGGTGACTTACTTATAATTTTTGAAAGGATCCATGTCTGTAGATGATATTTTGGTATGATAACCATTCCTGAGTGGCAGCTGTATCACAGTTATCAGCTCATGAAGTTAACCACCCCCTAAAGTAAATTGCATTTTAGACGCTGGTGCATATCCTGGTTTAGCCTCATGGTCAGGACATTTTTCAATGTTCTATAATATTGTCTTTGGTATCATTTTAAAGGGGACCTTCTTAGCTTTCATTCAAGCCCTGTTGTGGATATTTCTCACAAATATAGAGGTCACTTGAGCTCTTCAACCCGTCAATAACACACATCTTTATACACTTTATATACTTTCTTTTAGCCCTGTGGCATCTAGGAATATCAGGGACACAAAACACAAAAACTGGAATACTCACAGGACTGTAAAGATTCAGGAAATGTATAATATACCCATACTATTTCATTGTGTGAGGTGATTGTGAACCTTAAATTAGAAGGACATTATTACTAAGAAACTAACTAGACCAAAGCCATTTAGTCCATGGGTCAGACCAGATATCGATATCACCCAAGGTGACACAACTTCACTGGTGCCATTTTATTTGGTACACTAACAGAAGTAAAATAATACATGATAACCTTTCCAAATGAGCAGCTATTTCATTTTTCTTTCAGGAAACCTGTTTCTGTGCCTCTCACGATTGTGTATTTGCCCAGATTTTTACAAATATAGCATTTCAACACCCCTGGTACTGATTAGCCTAGCTTAAACTCTGGGACAGTTCTTAGTTGGCCAACAACCAAGGATAACCAGTACTGTGTACTTCCATTCATTGTGCTAAGCTAGGCTAACGTGCAGCCAGATAGCTTTCTACTAAACACATATAGAGGAAACTGGTATCTATCTTCTTGTCTCACTCTGGAGAAGATTGTAAGCTAATTTCCCATAATGTTAGCATTTTCTTTTAATGTATATGTTAATATGATTAGTTAAAGTGGCTACGAGGAACTTTCATCTTGTGTTGATTTTAGCGGCCTCATGTGGACAAAATACAGATGTTGCATAGCAACTAGGTAATGTATCTATTTGTGGCTATGTAAGATAAATAATGGTAATATGACGCTGGTGAAGCAAAGTAAACTTTGTTTTAGTAGTGTTCATACACCTAAGTTACATGTATTTGTTTGTATGTGGCAGGTGAAAACTGACTGAATATGGCCACTGGTGAACAAGCAAGTTTTTACCCAATACCAAAGCGCCCACGGGTGGAGTGCATTATCCACTGTTCTGATGATACAGATAAGCTGGTTTCACTACAAAGTGTCGACTCATGGAGAACTCTGCTCAGGGCAGCTCAGATACGAAATCATGCACCAGTTTTGAAACTGGCAAAAGACATTCCTGAGGGACAGATTCCAGCAATCTACTACCACAGAAAGTGTCGCAGTATCTTCACTATGAAGCAAATTCTTGATGGCCTCCTTGCAAAAGAAAAGAAAAGTTGTGTCTCTGCTGAAGAGAACAATCTAAGAGAGTAGCTCGACATGCTCCAAGTACATCTAGGACTTATGATGCAGAGTGCATATTTTGTCAGAAAAACAGCAAATATTCCAAGAGACAGAATACGAGAGAAGTACTGGTGCAGTGTCGAGAACTGCGAGCTGATGCAAAGATCAGGAGTGCAGCCACAAAGAAAAGGGACAGCAGAATCCTTGCCATTGTGAGTAGAGACCTTGTAGCAGCTGAAGGGCACTACCACAGGTCATGCTATAGACTTTACACCAAAGAAGAGGTTTCCAAAGGAGAGGTTGCCAGCAATGAAGATGATGATGCTGCAGCCCAGTATGAAGCTGCTGTGAATAAGGCATACAATGAGCTGTTCCTCTTCATCAGGATGGAGCTTTTTGGCAATCCTCAAGTGATGACAATGACTGATCTCTCTTCTAGACTGGTAGCTTCAATGAACTCCCAAGGCATTGCCCAAGTCAAGGAATCAACCAAGAAGCACATAAGGCGAAACCTGGAGAGTGAGTTTGCTGGAGCCTTGCAGATATTCCCTGATGAGAAAGGAAAATTCCTCCTGTATCCCGATAACTTGTCCATGAGGGAACTTGCCAAAGAAAATCAGTCTCTCAAAAGGGAGCTGCAGACCCTGAAAAGTGTCAGTGCACAAGATGTTATAGCCAAAGCAGCCATCAAATTGAGAGCAGACATTAAAAGTCAAGATGTTCGTCAAACCAGAAGCAGAATGTCCTACCATTCCAGAGTCGCTCATTATCTTCCTGTACTCTCTACTCACAGGCTCAAATGATCCTGATCATGCATCCCAGAGAGTGCAGTGCCTTCTGCAGTCATTTGGCCATGACATAGTATATGCAGTGACATGTGGAAATACCAAGCCTTCCAAGCACATTGTTCTGCCATTCAGTGTCAAATCGTTGACAGGAAATGTAGAGTTGATAAACATCCTCAACCGACTTGGTCACAGTGTGTCCTATTCACAGATGGAAGAGATCAACACTGCCCTGTGTCTCCAGAAACTCTCATCATCAGGGAGTGGCATTGCCCTTCCAGCTAACATCCATCCTGGCATATTCACAACTTTAGCCTGGGACAATATCGGCCGTCTTGAAGAAACTGTCAGTGGTGAGGGAACATCTCACAGAGTCAATGGGATTGCTGTGCAAGCAAAGCCAGTCAACCCACTTCCTGTCCAACCCATGCCCACTGTTCCCAAAACAAAGAAGAGAAGCATTGATGGACCCCCACCAATGTTACCAACTTACAATGCTGGACAACGGGTAGGGCCACCACAAAGCAAAAAGTCAGATGCCGATACTGCAGCCAATACTAAGCTTGCCAGAGAGAAAAACCTTCTTTGGGTCCTAGCACGCATGTCACAACAAGAAGAACAGTCAGTCAGCAGCTGGACAGGCTTCAACATCCTGACTCGAGGAGAGATGACGGTCATCCCCGACAATATAGGCTATCTGCCTACCATCAATGCTCCAGCGACACAAATGTCTACTGTCAACGAGGTGCTTAACCAGTCACTGAGCATCATGCAGTGCTTAGGCCTGAGGAAGATTGTCTGTGTCTTTGACCAAGCCCTGTATGCGAAGGCTGTCGAGATCACATGGAAACACCATGACAAGTTCCATGATATCATCGTTAGGCTTGGGGTATTCCACACCATCTGCACACTGCTGGCAATAATAGGAAAGCGTTTCCAAGATGCTGGACTCAAAGACCTCTGCATTGAGTCTGGCATGATTGCAGAAGGCTCAATTGCTGGTGTTATGGATGGCCGCAAGTACAACAGGGCAGTGCAACTACACAAGCTCCTGTATGAGGCTCTCATGCGACTGACCTTGAATGGTTCCCTGTCCTGGTTGGAAGAAACTCACAGGAATGACATGGTTCACCTGAATGAGACACTGAAGACCATTGACAGCCTTGGGAAAGAAGTCTCACAACATGCTTTGAAGGAGGTCCTCGAGAACAGCTCTTGTACATGCATCATGGATCTATTTGAAGTCTACCGTGAGTTCCTTAGAGGTGGAAACGGCAGCCTCTCGAACTTCTGGATGTCCTATTTGGACATGGTTGAAATCTTGTTGGGGCTCATCCGAGCATCCAGAGAGGGAGACTGGATGCTACACTTGGCTAGCATTCGAGCAATGATCCCATGGTGCTTTGCTTATGACAGGATGAGTTATGCACGCTACCTCCCCTACTACTACGCCCAGATGTCTGAGCTGCCCATCACACACCCAGATGTGTACACAGAATTCATGGAAGGAGGCTTCTCAGTCCAACTGGGCTCCACCAATCCCTTTGGCCGAATCCCTGTTGACCAAGCTATAGAAGAAACGGTGAACAAAGACACCCAAACAGCTGGAGGGACAAAGGGATTCAGCTTGAAGCCAGGAGCTGTGACCAAATATTATCTCACAGCTAAGTATAGAAGCATGTACCTCAGACAGCTGAGAGACCTGACAGGTCAAGGCAGGTGCAAATGGTCTCATCCAGATCTACAGAGTCCAAGGATCAAGAGAGATGAAGCAGATGTCCAGTCTCTCATGGACCTTATGGAGAATAACTGGCTCAATCCTATGTCCCCTGATGAGATTGATTTGGTTAGCCTCTCCACTGGCAACATGGCTCCACCTGATGTGACCATAGATCTCTTGAGAGCTCTTGAGAAAGGAGAAGAGGCCTACCAAGCATTCCAGCAAACAAGGTTAGATGCAGACCCACCACCTGTGAAATTCCACGACAAGATGACCAAGCAAAGTCTGAAAACATTCTCCAATGTCAGCACAAAACAAGCTCATGGAAAGAAAGCACAGGATGTGGTTCTGAAGGCAGATAGAAACCTTTTCAGTCACATGATCCTGGTGGCTGAAAGCAGGAAGGTGAATCTGAAGGATGTCCTTGCCTACCCATTGGGCCCACTGCCATGGGCACTGGCAAATGCTGATGGGTCCTTACGAAAAACAAACAAGGCTGCACTTGCCAGAGAGCTTGAAAAGAATGTATCTCCTGCAGAAGACATCCCAATCCCATCTACTTCCATCATTGATGGGATGAGCCTGGTCCAAAAAATGAATGGCAACAACAAAACCTTTGCACAGGTGGCAGAGTCAGCCTTGACCCAGGTCCTCCATGAGGGAGCACAGAGTGGGAGGATTGATGTTGTTTTTGATGTCTATCACCAGACTTCGATCAAAGATGCTGAACTACTGAACCGGGGTGGAGTCATCACTCTCCAGTACAAGAATCTTGCAGGGGGATACCACGTCCAGCAGTGGAGAAAATTTCTGTGCAGTTCCTCCAACAAGACCAGTCTCATCAAGTTTCTGGTGGAAGAGTGGAAACTCCCACGATACAGAGCTATGCTGCATGGCAAGGTGTTGTACATGACCTGTGAGGAAACCTGCTACAAGTTGACAGAAGATGGGTGTGAGGAAGCAGCAGAACTGCACTCCACACATGAAGAAGCTGACACCCGTCTGCTCCTGCATGCATTGCATGCAGCAAATGCGGGCTCAAAGTCAGTTATCATCACAGCTGAGGACACTGATGTCATGGTGCTTTGTCTTGGCTTCCAGAAGGACATCACCTGTCCCATCTACCAGAAGTGTGGGACTCAGAACCGCACACGGTTTGTCGACATCACCAAACTGGCAAGTTCACTTGGAGACAGCATCTGTGACAGCCTAATTGGCTTACATGCCTTCACAGGCTGCGACACTGTCAGTGCATTCGCTGGTCGAGGGAAGCTGAATGCCCTGAAGATAGTGAGAAAGCACACTTCCTGCCAAGAGACTTTTAGTCAACTGGGACAGACATGGAATGTGAGTGGTGAGCTGTTCCAGAATATTGAGCAGTTCACCTGTCAGATGTATGTTCCTAATAGCAGCACTGCTGAGGTGAACAAACTGCGTTACCAGCTCTTCTGCACCAAAAGGGGAGAGGTTGAGTCCAGCCAGCTGCCACCATGTAGAGACTGTCTCTTTATGCATGTTCAACGAGCCAACTATCAGGCAGCAATATGGAAGTGCTGTCTGCAGGCTAACCCTGTGGTGCCAAGCCCTACTGAGTATGGATGGACAGACGATGAAGGCAAGCTGGCCATTTACTGGATGCGCTCCCCACCTGCACCAGATGTGGTCTTGGAAATGCTAACATGCAAGTGTGTGCATTCATGCAAAATGCCAAGCTGCATGTGCCTGTCAAATGGACTTCCATGCACAGACATGTGCAGGTTACAGACCTGCAGTAACCAAAAACAGCAGGATGGTCCAGAACTGGACTTTGAACTTGGGGAGTCAGATGATGAGAGAAACGAGCAGTTTGATGAATGACAGTGTGATGATTCTGATGGTATTACTGTGGTAGTAGTCTATTGATGCACAGGATGTTGATTCTGGACTTGGTTACCCAGAGCTTGATAACAATAATGTAACCATATTCACATATACCCATTACCCTACCCATTACCATTACATATACCCACTAATGATATGGGATTACATGTATCATTGACTAAGTATATGTAAATGTCAATGTTGTTTAAAATATTAAAATAGTTCATTACCTCACTATGGTATTCCTTTTTATCATGTATTTTGATTGTGTATTTAAACAAATGTATAGAGACCAGTTTGTGACCTAACTGGCTTTGGTCTAGTTCTCATTTAAGGCTCACAATCACCTCACACAATGAAATAGCATGGGTATATTATACATTTTCTGAATCTTTACAGTCCTGTGTTTGTGTCCCTGATATTCCTAGATGCCACAGGGCTAAAAGAAAGTATATAGTTTAGGCGAAAATTGCAGAAAGATGTGTGTTATTGACGGGTTGAAGAGCTCAAGTGACCTCTATATTTGTGAGAAATATCCACAACAGGGCTTGAATGAAAGCTAAGAAGGTCCCCTTTAAAATGATACCAAAGACAATATTATAGAACATTGAAAAATGTCCTGACCATGAGGCTAAACCAGGATATGCACCAGCGTCTAAAATGCAATTTACTTTAGGGGGTTGTTAACTTCATGAGCTGATAACTGTGATACAGCTGCCATTCAGGAATGGTTATCATACCAAAATATCATCTACAGACATGGATCCTTTCAAAAATTATAAGTAAGTTTTGCCACCTTGAGTGTACCGAAATATCGTCTGGCCCATGGACTAATTCCCTAAGAGTCCACGAGTAGAGGCTTAAAACACTAGAAACACCAAGACGGTCATGATGACCGTTATGGATTTTCAAAGTTAAAAACTTAAAAAAAATAGAGAGATACAAACCTGTCACTCCCTGAATGCTCCTAAAATTGCATAAATTTGCATTAAAATGGGTTTTAGATCAATTGCACAAAAAAAAGTTCCAGTAAGACCTACCTAAAACAACCAAGAGCGGTCAAAATGTCGGCACATAATTTGCACGTGATCGTGCGCGTCATGTCAGTATTTATGACGCGTGTTGGTGGCGTCATTTCCTACGTGAAGTTCGTTGCTCTGTCCTAGAAACACACCAGCGTCCTCCAGTGCAGAGAAATCGTCTAAACTTGACTTTTGATTATTGCCAATATGTCTGCTTACAGACGCTGTTATAAACGCACCATGACTACCACCGAGGCGTTGCCCTATTTACAGGCGTTGGACAGTGGCCATATTAAATTGTTTGAGAAATAGTATTAAAGTTGTTAAAATGTTAATTTTGGTGTCAGTTAGTTTCATAACAGACATACTAACATATGTAATGCATTAATATCTCAATTGGGTGTTTACCTTGACAGAATATAGAGTTTAAAAACCGGCCGTCATTTTGACCACCCATGGTCATTTTAAGGTAGGAGTGAAATCCCGGTCATTAATCACCAGATCAGAATGGGAAGAATTCTGTTCTTTCATTAATTAGTCTCGCTAATGAATCCTTCATGAATTCATCGTTCTCCAACCACTGTATCATAGCAAGTTTTGCTTACTTTTATATTTAGAGATGTGATTGTTGTCGGTAGGCAGACAGTGTGTTAACCTGAGCAGTTCACCTTGTTGCATATTTGTGTCTTGTCTTGTGTCTTTATGCATTGCTGTAAATCTTGGATACACCCATGCTGAATGATAAGAAACGTGACTAGCACTGGCAAGGAAAAAAAAGTCTCTGGTCTAAGATATGGCCGGCATTCAATTTAACAAAACATGTGTCTCTCTCATACCTCTAAAGATATCACCGATATGTTATTCTATCTTATTATTGTTATTAGTATTGATAGGGGTGTGATTTCACGGGTCCCTGTGAAAAAGCCATGACTGTTGTGAATTCTGTTGTTTGGCTACGTGCGTTCAGAAACATCCCTCATGTCTGATGTTCAGGGATGTTTCAACATGTCCGCCTGTCAGATCGGAGAAGTGCTTCTTGTGGCTCTGCAGGGTAAAACCCAGAGAACCCTGCAAAGCCTCGCACGCGTTAGCCATTAGCCATTAGCTGTTAGCCATCAGCTTTTAGCATTTAGCTCAGTGTTTCTCAACCCAGTCCTCAAGGAACCCCTATCCTGCAGATTTTCATTGTAACCCTGCATAGGTAGCCCTGCTTGTACTTACTCAACCAATCATCTCGCAGCACTTAATTATGCAAGGTGTGCAACATCTGACAAAATTCATTGCTGATTGGTTGAATAACTACAAACAGGTACCTATTCAGGGTTGCAAAGAAAATATGCAGAATAGGGGTTCCTTGAGGACAGGGTTGAGAAACACTGATTTAGCTGTTAGCAGTTAGCTGTTGGCTGTTTCGGGCTCGTACATGCAAACCTCCTGGGATTGCAACACTGATTTCCTTCTTTGGAACTCGACTATTGTTTCTCAAGCCACGGGTTCTTTGTGTGTCTGTGTTTGTCTGTACAAGTGTTGCTGCTTTCATTATGAGTCATAAATAAATCCCTGAAAGTCCCATAAACTTCCCATGTAGCCCACAAGACTTGAGAGCTGAAGAGAAGACCTACCTTAAAATAGAAATCATGGGCTTTTTGTGTCATCTGAGGTTTTTGCTGCCTAACAAAACAACACGAGTGTAAATGATTTCTGGGCCAGCCTGTTCTTTAGCTTTGACTACCAGTAAACGGTTAGCTGCACCATGGACCATAATGACCACGACTAGCTTGTTATCCCAGTAAAGATCTGGTCTAGAAAACATGACATTGACCAAGTAGACACTGGAACAAGTCATTTGCCGTGTGCTCGGCATCCTTGTCAAAAGTATTTTACATTTGATGTTGAGGGAAGATGCTGATTGAGGTTGCTGTCTCCTTTCCAACAGGGGTGTCTGTGCCAAACAATAGACATGTTCATGACGTTCAGTAGATGTAGAAGTACATTTAGGTTATAAAGTATAATGAGTCAGGACTCAGGAAGCTAACGAGGTAGCCCGGGGCAGAAAATTCCTGTCTTGCTGGAGGCACTTGAAAACAAAAGCCTCGGTCAGGAGTACAAAAACAACGCGGTGAAACCAACAAACACATCTCCATAAGAGTTCAGTTGTGGTCAATTTTTATTTCAATTTCAACAATTTATACCACCAAATTCACAATTTCTCCTGCTGCCCCCCCCCCCCCGTTTTTTCAGCTGTACCTATATGGTTTACAGATAATTTAACAAAAGGGAATAATAAAAACAAAAAAAAACGTTTTTTTTAAAAATTATTAATGTCTTTAATCTATACTGCCATTACAACTAACACTTCAAGCTGAAGTAAAGAGTTGTGGTCAATTTTAAAACATTAGCTGCCTTGGGGACACACGACAACATGTCAGCTATTTTCAAGATGTCTTTTTTATATTCTATCCCTGCTCCTAAGTCTGCCCTTTAGCCGAGAACACTTTACCTTTGCTAATGAGTGAAAACTGGATAGTTTTGTCAGTTTGTAAGAAGGGAAAATCAGATCGCACAACTTTTCTCCTTTTGAATATGCTATGATTAGGCTTAATGGGTGATCAGGCCTCTGAAACTCGTGTGCGTGTGTGTGTGTGTGTGTGTGTGTGTGTGTGTGTGTGTGTGTGTGTGTGTGTTTTCTACAGCACTGTTGACAGCTGCAGGAACTGGAGACTTGTCCATGGTAATTCACAGAATACTTCCTCTCACAAACACAGACAGACAAACTGAGCACATCCTCATCTCCACACATATAACATACACAATGTACACAAAGTGTGCGCTCAACACTGCAACTGGGTTTACAAACTCTCTCACACAGCAGTTGGCTAGAAAACTCTTTATCCATACAGCTGAAATGTTTTTGTTTCATTTCTTTTTTCTGCCTATATGGGTTTTTCCCCCCTTTTTCTCCCCGATTGTACCTGGCCAATTACCCTGCTCTTCCAAGCCGTCCCGGTCGCTGCTCCACCCCCTCTGCCGATCCGAGGAGGGCCGCAGACTAGAATCAGAATCAAAATCAATTTATTGTCATCTCATTCGTGTACTTTCATACACAAAAAGAGACGGAATTTCGTTTCTCCCAGCCCACAGCAGTGTGACACAAAAGACAAAAACACACATCCAAAAGAAAACGACACCACCAAAAACATATAAAAACAGTGAGAACAATAGCACAAAAAAAACAGTCAACAACACAGACCATTCAATAAATTTTAAACACAGTCCAAAAATGTCACTGTCCAGAGAACAAACGCCAGCCAGGATGACTGTCGGAACTGCCGGTCTGCATGAGCTAGCAGTTAGCATAGCCTGCCCCACTTCCACATCCAGTCAGACCACCCTTGGTGTTTCCTCTTTGGCCGCAGCTCCAGGCAGGGGCCGTGGTCACTGGGCCCACCGGACGCAGCAGACCAGGCTCCCTCAGCTGATCCAGTGCCAGCTCTCCCAGCCAGACACCTTTGATACACCACCCCCGTATTCCACACGATGACACAAACGCAGTTGCAGACAAAAACACTGCACAGTTAACGCGAGGCGAAGCTGCCGCCAGAGTGCCCTCTGTGTTATCGGAACTGCCGGTCTGCATGGGCTAGCAGTTAGCTTAGCCAGCCCTGCATCCACATCCTGTCAGATCACCCTGGGTGTTTCCTCTTCGGGCACAGCTCCAGGCAGGGCCGTGGTCCCTCGGCCCACAGGACGCAGCAGACCAAGCTCTTCCAGCCGATCCAATGCCAGCTCTCCCAGCCGTCAAACGAAATCAACGATCACAGACATAATTCTTCACACGATGACACAAACTCAGCCGTAGACGTAGACATGGATAAAGACACTGCATAGTCGGAACTGGGAGAGACTGCCGCAAACGTGAGTTCGCGCTTCCATTTTCCCTCTACCACATGCCTCCTCCGATACATGTGGAGTCGCCAGCCACTTCTTTTCACCTGACAGTGAGGAGTTTTCGCCAGGGGGACGTAGCACGTGGGAGGATCACGCTATTCCCCCCAGTTCCCCCTCCCCCCCGAAAAGGCGCCCCGACCAACCAGAGGAGGCGCTAGTGCAGCGATGAGGACACATGCCACGTCCGGCTTCCCACCCACAGACATGACCAATTGTCTGTAGGGATCCCCGGCCAACGTGGAGGTAACACGGGGATTCGAACCGGCGATCCCCCGTGTTGGTAGGCAACAGAATAGACCACCACGCTACCCGTACGCCCCTTTTCCCCCTATATGTTAAGTAGGTTTCATGACCTTATGACCCATGAAAGCCAACATCAAACTTTAATGAACAGATGTCATGGTTGACATGGTAGTGTTATGCTTTGCTTTTATTAGCTCCTTGGAAACATGGAACACTTACATTTGGCAGCAACATTTACATGTGTTACCAAAAAATAAAGGAAGTCATAGACTTCTTTTCAAGTAACACAAGTTAAAACCTGCATTTTTATTTCACTCTGAATGTCAAATATGTTTGCATTCAGAACCTGAGATATTGAATCCGTTGAGAAAACGAGTTGGAACGGTAATGACCAAATGATGCTCTCCAGAACACTGAGATCATGTTTTCATCTCATGGCATGTGGTTAAGGCCCCCGGGCCAGGGGCAGAGGAGCAGCCCGAAACATGACCAGACCTACTCCATCTGCCACTTTGCAGAGTGTGTCTCACTCTATTTTACCTGGCTACTAGATATTCTCAAGAAAGGACATGGATTTGTACACCATGTGATTTCTGGCAAACTGTTCTGCATCTTACATCAACTCTTGTGACTCTCAAGACAATTTTCTGCTGCAGTCTTTGACCAGCTTGTCTTCCAGGACCGTGCCCTGGAAACTTGGATCCAGTTGTATGGATTCTACCCTCCAAATAACAAATCCGTTTGTGGAAACAGGAAGTCTCAGGTTACTGAACGGGGACTTGTTGCCTTGCAACTGTTCTTGTGCTTAGTTTTGATTTTATATCGGGGCTCTTCAAGCAGCTCTCTGCTGTTTGCGACAGAAACAGGGACACAGCTCAATGAGCTCTGCAGCTGCAGCTCACGGTTAGTGCCCGCACAGGAGAGCTTCCTCTGAAACTTCTCTGTCTGAATAAGCCACCCAGGTTTTTGACAGCACTTTTTTTTTTAAGAAAAGAATTAACATTGCTTTATTTTGTCATGTCTGGACAGAGCCTTACTTTTATTTTTATTTTTTTAAGACTTTATTTTATGATTTTAGATTTATTGGAACAGGTATACATGATACACGAACAACCAAATAAGAAAATAAAAAAACGTATGTAGAAATCCCCCTCCCCCCAAGGCTAAAAACAAATAAATAGATAAATAAAGGACTATGCAGGGTCTTCTTATTCCAGTTCCTCATAACTATGTTTTTGAAGACAATATAACAGTATATACATACATCTATGTACATATTGTAGTTACAACCAGGTAAAAAGTACATTTAATGTATGAAAGGACTCCAGGTCAAAGTGAAATGTTTGCGGGTTTTACATACTTTATATCGGAGCTTTTCTAAAGGTAGAAAGGAAAGCACCTCCCTTAACCACTGCAAAAATAATGGGGCTTTATTCGAGTTCCAGTTAAAAAGAATAAGTCTGGTGTCCAGGTGGCGTGGCGGTCTATTTCGTTGCCTACTGATATGGGGATTGCTGGTTCGAATCCCTGTGTTACCTCCGGCTTGGTCGGGCATC
>NC_079213.1:32318281-32323281 GCF_029633865.1 Lampris incognitus | reverse complement strand
CTACTGTAATACATGGGTTGAGACCTGGAAAGATGTTGAAACAGTCTGCAAACATCTCATCTCGCTCAATGACAAAAGTGATTATGTAGAAGGTCAGTCCAAACACAACAATGTTGTCATTGATGACATTAGAGAGAATCAGTCAGTGAAAAATGGTCTGATTCTGAGGACAAACTGGAGAAGCTGCTGTCTGAGAAGCTACAGATAGACCATCGCAAAATTGCGTTGGAGTGGGCCCACATGACTGGAAACCTTTTTCCATCCTCCACCAGGCCCAGGCCCATTGTCATCAAGTTTCTGCGTTATAAGGACAAACCGGAGGTCCTCAGTAATGCCAAAGCCCTGAAAGGCACAGGCATCATCATTCCTGAAGTTGTTCGACAGAAGCGAAAAGAACTTCTTCCAACTAAGGGCTACCAGAGAGCGGGGTGAGATTGCCTACCTTGCAGTATGAGAAACTCATTGCAAACCCACCATCCCAGAAACCTGCACAGAGGCCTAGGTAGAACAGTGCTAAGCCTCTGATTTGTGAACATTAGACACGATACACACTCATACACACACACTATACACACAGTAATCATACCTTCTTCTTTTTCTTTCGGCTTGTTCCCTGTTTTTCAGGGGTCAACACAGTGGATTTTATAGTTTCCATCAGTACCATGTGAGGGCACAGCACCAATGGCAGCCGTTGTTAACCTGGGCTTTGCCCAATCCAGTATGGTCTTGTCAAGCCGCATACTGATTTGACATTTTACGTCGGATGCCCTTCCTGACACAACCACTAACCCTATGGACGGGGGCACATCCACGGGCACTGGATGCCATCCCAGTATTCATGGGTTTGCGCCCATGCCTGTCACCTTAGTATCATACCTATTAATTATAAAATGTATCTCCATATGTTGGTCTACCTATGAAGACTTCCATGCCCATGATGGACTACAGCTCTCTTTTTTATCACTGTCCAAACATACGTTCAGACTCAGTTGCTTATTGTTCTTGCTGGAGAAATTGTTACCTCTCGAGGTGCACACCTATCAGTGAATATGAGATGAATGAATGGTGCTCTTGGACTTGCTCTAAGTGTGTCTCCATATTTCCTTATGGTGATGTTGATGATGATGGTTTGTTCGCTGATGTTGCCTTGACTTGAAAATTGTTTCAAATCATATGCTCTTCAGTCCCCTTGAATTGAACTCGTGTAGTGACACTAAATTCATGGAGCCATTTGATCCTAATTCAATATTTTTTATTTCTTTAACTTCAGAGTCTTTATCCTGTGACTATTTCAGTTTAAACAAGTTAGTCTGCTACTTGATATTCCAAATCCCCAAACAAAGCAGTTCTCAACTTTTCATTTAAACATTCACATTTAAACATTCATAGTCTCCAAAACTCATGATCCACTTCGTTACTTTTTGTCTTCATTTAATCATTAATATTCTTACAGAGTTTTCAGAAACTTGGTTGACTGATGAGTCAACATCTCTCTATGAAATGCCTAGTTACCATACTCTACATCATTGCAGGATGACAAGAACTAGTGGGGATGTTTCTATATATTTACACAATGAATTAAAATATATAGATAACCTTAATCTAAATTCTGAGTGAAATGATGTTGGATCACTGTTCCTTGGAATACCCCCCCGTGATATTTTTGATAGTAAAAGTGTGATCATTGGTTACATTTACAAGCCTCCTCACACAAACATTGGTAATTTTAATTCTGGTCTTCCTTGTGTCTTAGACAAAACTAACCGAGAAGGTAAAGTATGTTTGCTTCTAGATGCCTTCACCATGACATTAATCTGTGTAATGGTGAGTCTCTTTCACTCACCACAGACTTTCTGAAAACACGGTATGCAAATTCCCTATACCCCTTAATCACTAAACCTACTAGGTTAACTTCTTCATCTGCAACCCTTACGGATAGTATATTCACCAGCTGTCTTAGTAATGTGTGGAGGTCTGGTGTCCTTTACTCTGATATATCTGATCATTTTCCAATATTTCATCTCACTACAACCTCCACAGTCAAACAACAGGAAATGGAGAAATCTCTAAAGTTCAGAGTGTTCAACAAAAGAAACTGACTGGGGCGTCTGGGTGGCGTGGCGGTGTATTCTGTTGCCTACCAACACTTGGTTGGGCGTCCCCACAGACACAATTGGCCGTGTCTGCGGGTGGGAAACTGGATGTGAGTATGTCTCCTGGTCGCTGCACTAGCTCCTCTCTGGTCAGTCGGTGCACCGGTTCGAGGGGGGAGGAGGGGGAAATAGGGGGAATAGCATGATCTACCCACATGCTATGTCCCTCTGGTGAAACTACTCACTGTCAGGTGAAAAGAAGCGGCTGGCAACTCCACATGTATTGGAGGAGGCATGTGGTAGTCTGCAGCCATCCCCAGATTGGCAGAGGGGGTGGAGCAGCAACCGAGACAGCTCGGAAGAGTGGGGTAATTGGCCAAGTGCAATCGGGAGGGAAAAAAATCCACACCAAAAAAAAAGAAATATTTACCAATTTGAGAAGTTGATTGGTGATGTTCCGTGAGAAAATTGGAATGCTCATGATGATGTCGAACTTGCGTATCAGTCGTTTGTAGCCTCATTTAACACTGTATTTTACGAGTGTTTTCCTCCTGGTCAGTACACACACAAAAAAGGCAGTACATTCAATAATCCCTGGTTTACTCCAGGTCTCCATAAGTCAGCAATAACATAGAATAGATTGTATAAGAAATTGATCAGGAATCCATCCCCTATGAATATTGTCAATTATAAGAAGTATGGAAAAAAATACAACCCCTTAGTTAGAATTCCAGCGAACAAATACTTCACTAACAAGTTTGATGAGACTTCAAATAGCATCAAAATAACATGGAGAGTCGTCAATCAGCTCTTGAATAGGAAAAAGGCTTCAGCAAGTCTTCCGCCTCAGTTTGCTGATGAAATAGAGTATACACAGACCCATCTGATATTGGCATGTGCTTTTAATAGTCATTTTGCCAATGTTGGTTCAGTTCTATCAGAGAGGATGAGTCCTATTTGTGGGTCCCCATCTGAGTTCCTGAAAGGTTGCTCTCCTTCTCTCCAGAGCTTTGATGTGCCTACTGAGAAGGAAATTATGGACATCACTGCCAATATGAGAAATTCAGCAGCTGGTCATGATGAGGTTCAGTCATGTCTGATCACCAAAATTGGTTCCTCAATTATCAGGCAATTGACCTTTATATTTGCCAAATCTCTAGAAACTGGAATAATACCAAATGATTTTAAAATTGCTAGAGTAGTTCCTGTGTTTAAATCCGGTGACCAAATCTCATTTAGCAACTACCACCCTATTTCTGCCATTCCATGCTTTTCAAAGATTTTGGAGAAGTTGGTTTACAATAGAATGATGAAACATTTGCAGGGGTGGAAAATCCTGTATGAACATCAGTACACTGGGAGGGCACCAGTATGGATTTAGGAAAAAAATCATTATACAGAAATGGCTGTGCCTCAACTGGTTGACAAATTTCACACTGCTTTAAATAACAATGAATATTCATTAGGAATATTCCTTGACTTATCTAAGTTTTTGACACTGTTAATCATCATATCTTTCTCCAAAAATTGTTAAATTCGGTTTTTATTGGAATCGTTTATAAATGGTTTTACCATTATATTCATAATCGACAACAGTTTAACATTAATGGATGGACATCTGATAGGGCCACTATAACATGCGGAGTCCCACAGGGATCTATTCAAGGACCACTCCAATTCCTTATTTATATCAGTGACCTTACTGCAGTATCATTCTCCATGTTCCCAGTACTTTTTGCCAATGATAAAAAATTATATCCTTCACTTACTAATTTATTTATACTCATGGCAAATAGCTGACTTTGATTACGGAAGAATTTCCGAATGGTTCCAGTTAAACAAATTATCTCTTAATATTAAAAAGTCCAAATTTATTATATTTACGTTTTAAAAATACTGTAAATCTATTGTCTCTCCATTGAGAATAACCCAGTGACCCAGGTCTCATCCACAAGTTTCCTTGGAGTCTTGAATAATTAAACCGTAAGTTGGAAGAGTCATATTTGGGTTGTTTGCAATAAAATATCCAAATCTATTGTCATCAGTGGCAAAATTCAAAGTTTGTTTCATCATAGCCTAATTCTTACCTCATGTACTGTAATATCATTTGGGGAGCTACTTATCCCACTCACCGTTGTAAGCCTTTTACTCTACAAAAAGGTTATGTGGAATTGCAACATTTAGCAGCAGGGCAGAAAACTCAGCCCCTCTCTTCAATCAGCTCAATATTCTATCAATTTTCAACATAAACACATATCAAGCTTATAATTTGTTTTTAAGAATTTGTATCCGCCTGCTTCGCTTCCCATGTCTTGTATTCTTTCAGCCTAACTGTGATGTACATTACTATTATATAAGACATGCCAAATAGTGACACCTCCCAGTGTTTCGTACTGGGCTCTGTCAATCTTCTGTTAGATATAAGGGAGCTCAGCTATGGAACAGTTGTATAAAAATTGCATTTCAGTCTACCTCACTCAAGAATTTCAAATAAAGGCTTAGGTTCTGTCTGATGAACCAAACTATCCGAACTGATCATATATAACTATGATTGACCTCTCTCTCTCTCTTGCTCTCTCGCTCTCTCTCTATCATTTGACAGAATGGGCACCCTTATGCACATGCTCAGACGCACATACACAAATGCACACATACTCTCACTATATTATTTTGTGTTTTTGCTTGATTTATGTTGCTTATTTAATGTTTCCCTTTTCTATTTTGTTTGCTTGCTCCTTTACTTTTGTGGATAACATACCTTTGCTCATAATGCTCATTTAGGTGAGAGTCCTTGGTTTCTTTTAATTTCACCTGCACATCTTGTTTATTATTTGTTGTATTTCTGCTGCTTTATTTTATATGTGCAAATCAAATCAACTGTAGGAAGCACAAAGAAATGGGTAGCCC